>NW_028257948.1:70000-72500 GCF_057944985.1 Cucurbita pepo subsp. pepo | reverse complement strand
CTCAACGAGTCTCATGTCGCACGCCCAAAGTCATTTGACACCACCCCACCAAGCATGTTCTGCCCACCACGCAACCTTCAAAACATAGGGCTGGCCCAAGGAAGGGAGGCATACCACAACAACGTCCCACACTCAACGAGGTTCATGCCGCACGCCCGAAGGCACCCGGCTCCACCCCACCTTGCATGTTTCATCATCGTACCAGCAGCCATCCACAGTCCTCACACCAGAGAATCCCAGTTAGAAGGCAACATCGTAACATTCCGTGCTCAACAAGGCTCATGTCGCACACCCAAAGGCACCCGATTCCAACCAGCCAAACATGTTCTGGCACCACCCGCCTTCAAAACATAGGGCTGGCCCAAGGCTGGCGAGGCATCACCACAACGTCACACACTCAACGAGGTTCATGCCGCACGCCCGAAGGCACCCGGCTCCACCCCACCTTGCATGTTTCATCATCGTACCAACCATCAACCATCCTCAAGCCAGCCCAAGTTAGAAGGCAACATCGCAACATTTCATTCTCAACAAGGCTCATGTCACATGCCCAAAGGCGCACCCGACACTGCCTGACCGTGCAAGTTTCGCCACCGCACCGCCGCCGTCAACCGCCCTCGTCCGCCGACCACCACTCCCACGCCCCAAGCATATGCCCATGTGCGGCGCATAGTGCTTGGGGCGTGTGGGTGGTGGAAGATATAGGGGTACCCCCGTGCCCAGCCCATGCAGACTAGTCACCCCCCTATATAGTACATTTTGAGGCATTTTTGGTCTGCCAGGCCTAGATACGATTTTTCTGAGCCGTCATACGGTCAAATATCTCAAGTTTTAGAGTGTTTTTTTCCATGAACTCGATTGATTCATGGATTGGACATTGTAATGGATCTAGAAATCAAGTTTCATAATTTTTCAACCAACCAATTTTTTTTAATGAATTTTTAAAAATTAAATAATAAGAAATTAAAAAAAATAGCTAGATTTGTCAAAAAAATCTGAATTTTTTTGGGAATCATTCTTTCATGTTTCTTAGCTCCCAGAAAAAAAATTACAACAAACCGACCACTCCACAAGTACTTTCACAATTAATGGGTGATGGATGGGGCGCGGGCGTGCACGCAGCAGCACGCGGGGCGGGGCGGGGCGCGCGCGCGCAGAAGAACGCGGGCGGGGCGGGGCGCGCGCGCGCGGGAGACGCTGGCGGGGCGGGGCGCGCGCGCGCAGAAGCACGCGGGCGGGGCGGGACGGGGCGCGCGCGCGCGGGAGAACGAGGGCTGGGCGGGGCGGGGCGCGCGCGCGCAGAAGCACGCGGGCGGGGGGGGACGGGGCGCGCGCGCGCGGGAGAACGAGGGCTGGGCGGGGCGGGGCGCGCGCGCGCAGAAGCACGCGGGCGGGGCGGGACGGGGCGCGCGCGCGCGGGAGAACGAGGGCTGGGCGGGGCGGGGCGCGCGCGCGCAGAAGCACGCGGGCGGGGCGGGACGGGGCGCGCGCGCGGGAGAACGAGGGCTGTGCGGGGCGTGGGGCGCGCACGCGCGCGCGCGCTGGCGGGGCAGGGCGGGGGTGGGGCAGGGCGGGGCGCACGCGGGTGGGGCATGGCGGGGCGGGCGAGCGCGAGGGAACGTTCCGACACTGCCCCACCGTGCGCGTTCCGCCACCGCACCACCGTCGTCAAACGCCCTCGACCTCCGACCACCACCCGTACGGCCCAAGCATATGCCCATGTGCGGCGCATAGTGCTTGGGGCGTGGGGGTGGCGGAAGATATAGGGGGTACCCCCGTGCCCAGCCCATGCAGACTAGTCACCCCCCTATATAGTACATTTTGAGGCATTTTTGGTCTGCCAGGCCTAGATACGATTTTTCTGAACGGTCATACGGTCAAATATCTCAAGTTTTATAATATTTTTTTCCATGAACTCGATTGATTCATGGATTGGACATTGTAATGGATCTAGAAATCAAGTTTCATAGTTTTTCAACCAACCAATTTTTTTTTAATGAATTTTTAAATATTAAATAATAAGAAATTAGAAAAAATAGTTAGAGTTGTAAAAAAAATCTGAAATTTTGTGGGAATCATTCTTTCTTTCATGTTGCTTAGCTCCCAGAAAAAAAATTACAACAAACCAACCACTCCACATGTACTTTCACAATTAATGGATGATGATTGTAAAAACAAGGTCCTGGTGGGTGTCTTAGTGTAATGTACTTGCTCTAGTATCAAAACTCTTCATTTTATTGTTTTAGACAACCAAAAGAAAAAAAAAAATAGTTAAATTTTTACGGGTGTCACTCTTTTCTTAGTTCCCCCAAAAAAAAAAAAAAGTCACAACAATACAAGCATTAAAAATGAACATTCACTTTTCACGGGTATTGGGTTTGATGATATTTTTATAGTCCAAGGTTTTATACACGTTCTTACTTTCCACGGATGTTAGGTGTGATGAATTGTTGTAGGGGCTAACCTTCAAGGCTTTATACGTGTACTCACGCTTCATAGG
>NW_028257948.1:17500-20000 GCF_057944985.1 Cucurbita pepo subsp. pepo | reverse complement strand
CAGAGAATCCCAGTTAGAAGGCAACATCGTAACATTCCGTGCTCAACAAGGCTCATGTCGCACACCCAAAGGCACCCGATTCCAACCAGCCAAACATGTTCTGGCACCACCCGCCTTCAAAACATAGGGCTGGCCCAAGGCTGGCGAGGCATCACCACAACGTCACACACTCAACGAGGTTCATGCCGCACGCCCGAAGGCACCCGGCTCCACCCCACCTTGCATGTTTCATCATCGTACCAACCATCAACCATCCTCAAGCCAGCCCAAGTTAGAAGGCAACATCGCAACATTTCATTCTCAACAAGGCTCATGTCACATGCCCAAAGGCGCACCCGACACTGCCTGACCGTGCAAGTTTCGCCACCGCACCGCCGCCGTCAACCGCCCTCGTCCGCCGACCACCACTCCCACGCCCCAAGCATATGCCCATGTGCGGCGCATAGTGCTTGGGGCGTGTGGGTGGTGGAAGATATAGGGGTACCCCCGTGCCCAGCCCATGCAGACTAGTCACCCCCCTATATAGTACATTTTGAGGCATTTTTGGTCTGCCAGGCCTAGATACGATTTTTCTGAGCCGTCATACGGTCAAATATCTCAAGTTTTAGAGTGTTTTTTTCCATGAACTCGATTGATTCATGGATTGGACATTGTAATGGATCTAGAAATCAAGTTTCATAATTTTTCAACCAACCAATTTTTTTTAATGAATTTTTAAAAATTAAATAATAAGAAATTAAAAAAAATAGCTAGATTTGTCAAAAAAATCTGAATTTTTTTGGGAATCATTCTTTCATGTTTCTTAGCTCCCAGAAAAAAAATTACAACAAACCGACCACTCCACAAGTACTTTCACAATTAATGGGTGATGGATGGGGCGCGGGCGTGCACGCAGCAGCACGCGGGGCGGGGCGGGGCGCGCGCGCGCAGAAGAACGCGGGCGGGGCGGGGCGCGCGCGCGCGGGAGACGCTGGCGGGGCGGGGCGCGCGCGCGCAGAAGCACGCGGGCGGGGCGGGACGGGGCGCGCGCGCGCGGGAGAACGAGGGCTGGGCGGGGCGGGGCGCGCGCGCGCAGAAGCACGCGGGCGGGGGGGGACGGGGCGCGCGCGCGCGGGAGAACGAGGGCTGGGCGGGGCGGGGCGCGCGCGCGCAGAAGCACGCGGGCGGGGCGGGACGGGGCGCGCGCGCGCGGGAGAACGAGGGCTGGGCGGGGCGGGGCGCGCGCGCGCAGAAGCACGCGGGCGGGGCGGGACGGGGCGCGCGCGCGGGAGAACGAGGGCTGTGCGGGGCGTGGGGCGCGCACGCGCGCGCGCGCTGGCGGGGCAGGGCGGGGGTGGGGCAGGGCGGGGCGCACGCGGGTGGGGCATGGCGGGGCGGGCGAGCGCGAGGGAACGTTCCGACACTGCCCCACCGTGCGCGTTCCGCCACCGCACCACCGTCGTCAAACGCCCTCGACCTCCGACCACCACCCGTACGGCCCAAGCATATGCCCATGTGCGGCGCATAGTGCTTGGGGCGTGGGGGTGGCGGAAGATATAGGGGGTACCCCCGTGCCCAGCCCATGCAGACTAGTCACCCCCCTATATAGTACATTTTGAGGCATTTTTGGTCTGCCAGGCCTAGATACGATTTTTCTGAACGGTCATACGGTCAAATATCTCAAGTTTTATAATATTTTTTTCCATGAACTCGATTGATTCATGGATTGGACATTGTAATGGATCTAGAAATCAAGTTTCATAGTTTTTCAACCAACCAATTTTTTTTTAATGAATTTTTAAATATTAAATAATAAGAAATTAGAAAAAATAGTTAGAGTTGTAAAAAAAATCTGAAATTTTGTGGGAATCATTCTTTCTTTCATGTTGCTTAGCTCCCAGAAAAAAAATTACAACAAACCAACCACTCCACATGTACTTTCACAATTAATGGATGATGATTGTAAAAACAAGGTCCTGGTGGGTGTCTTAGTGTAATGTACTTGCTCTAGTATCAAAACTCTTCATTTTATTGTTTTAGACAACCAAAAGAAAAAAAAAAATAGTTAAATTTTTACGGGTGTCACTCTTTTCTTAGTTCCCCCAAAAAAAAAAAAAGTCACAACAATACAAGCATTAAAAATGAACATTCACTTTTCACGGGTATTGGGTTTGATGATATTTTTATAGTCCAAGGTTTTATACACGTTCTTACTTTCCACGGATGTTAGGTGTGATGAATTGTTGTAGGGGCTAACCTTCAAGGCTTTATACGTGTACTCACGCTTCATAGGTATTGGGTGTGATGTTTTCTTTATGGAGGTAACATCCAACACTTTTGATATGCTGTTGGTAGAACATTTATCACACATAGCATAGGATGGGGCTTGGCGTGCGCGAGGTGAGTGGGGGCGCGGGGGTGTGCAGGGAGAGCGCGCGGGGGCGTGCGGGGGGTGTGCGGGGGGAGTGCGCGGGGGTGTGTGGGGGGAGCGCGCGCGGGGGGCGTGTAGGGTGTGCGAGGG
>NW_028257946.1:152500-155000 GCF_057944985.1 Cucurbita pepo subsp. pepo | reverse complement strand
GAAAGCATGTTCCGCCACCACGCAGCCTTCAAAACATAGG
The DNA here is from genome assembly GCF_057944985.1 of Cucurbita pepo subsp. pepo. Lineage (NCBI taxonomy): Eukaryota > Viridiplantae > Streptophyta > Magnoliopsida > Cucurbitales > Cucurbitaceae > Cucurbita > Cucurbita pepo. The sequence continues at coordinate 154,960 of NW_028257946.1, read as the reverse complement.
GCTAGCCCAAGGAAGGGAGGCATACCACAACAACGTCCCACACTCAACGAGGTTCATGCCGCACGCCCGAAGGCACCCGGCTCCACCCCACCTTGCATGTTTCATCATCGTACCAGCAGCCATCCACAGTCCTCACACCAGAGATTCCCAGTTAGAAGGCAACATCGCAACATTCCGTGCTCAACGAGGCTCATGTCGCACGCCCAAAGGCACCCGATTCCGACCAGCCGAACATGTTCTGGCACCACACGCCTTCAAAACATAGGGCTGGCCCAAGGCTGGCCAAGCATCACCACAACGTCACACACTCAACGAGGTTCATGTCGCACGCCCGAAGGCACCCGACTCCACCCCACCTTGCATGTTTCATCATCGTACCAGCCATCAACCATCCTCAAGCCAGCCCAAGTTACAAGGCAACATCGCAACATTCCATTCTCAACAAGGCTCATGTCGCACGCCCAAAGGCGCACCCAACACGGCCTCACCGCGCAAGTTTCGCCACCGCACCGCCACCGTCAACCACCCTCGTCCGCCGACCACCACCCCAACGCCCCAAGCATATGCCCATGTGCGGCGCATAGTGCTTGGGGCGTGGGGGTGGCGGAAGATATAGGGGTACCCCCGTGCCCAGCCCATGCAGACTAGTCACCCCCCTATATAGTACATTTTGAGGCATTTTTGGTCTGCCAGGCCTAGATACGATTTTTCTGAGCGGTCATACGGTCAAATATCTCAAGTTTTAGAATGTTTTTTTCCATGAACTCAATTGATTCATGAATTGGACATTCTAATGGATCTAGAAATCAAGTTTCATAATTTTTCAACCAACCAATTTTTTTTAATGAATTTTTAAATATTAAATAATAAGAAATTAGAAAAAATAGCTAGAGTGGTCAAAAAAATCTGAAATTTTGTGGTAATCATTCTTTCATGTTGCTTAGCTCCCAGAAAAAAATTTACAACAAACTGACCACTCCACATGTACTTTCACAATTAATGGGTGATGGATGGGGCGCAGGCACGGGCGCGCGCGCAGCAGAGCGCGGGCGGGGCGGGACGGGGCGCGCGCTCGCGGGAGCACGCTGGCGGGGCGGGGCGGGGGGCGCGCGCTCGCGGGAGCACGCTGGCGGGGCGGGGCGGGGGGCGCGCGCTCGCGGGAGCACGCTGGCGGGGCGGGGCGGGGGGCGCGCGCGCGCGGGGCGAACGCTGGCGGGGCGGGGCGGGGGCGCGCGCGCGCGGGAGCACGCGGGCGGGGCGGGACGGGGCGCGCGCGCGCGCGCTGGAGCATGAGGGCGTGGCGGGGCGGGCGAGCGCACGGGGGCAAGCGGGCGGGGCGCACGCGGGTGGGGCGGGGTGGGGCTGGCGAGCGCACGGGAACGTTCCGACACTGCCCCACCGTGCGCGTTCCGCCACCGCACCCCCGCCGTCAACCGCCCTCGGCCTCCGACCACCACCCCGACGCCCCAAGCATATGCCCCTGTGCGGCGCATAGTGCTTGGGGCGTGGGGGTGGCGGAAGATATAGGGGGTACCCCCGTGCCCAGCCCATGCAGACTAGTCACCCCCCTATATAGTACATTTTGAGGCATTTTTGGTCTGCCAGGCCTAGATACGATTTTTCTGAGCGGTCATACGGTCAAATATCTCAAGTTTTAGAATGTTTTTTTCCATGAACTCAATTGATTCATGAATTGGACATTCCAATGGATCTAGAAATCAAGTTTCATAATTTTTCGACCAACCAATTTTTTTTAATGAATTTTTAAATATTAAATAATAAGAAATTAGAAAAAATAGCTAGAGTGGTCAAAAAAATCTGAAATTTTGTGGGAATCATTCTTTCATGTTGCTTAGTTCCCAAAAAAAATATTACAACAAACCGACCACTCCACATGTACTTTCACAATTAATGGGTGATGGTTGTAAAAACGCGGTCATGGTTGGTGTCTTAGTGTAATGTACTTGCTCTAGTATCAAAACTCTTCATTTTATTGTTTTAGACAAGCAAAAGAAAAAATAGTTAAATTTGACGGGTGTCACTCTTTTCTTAGTTCCAAAAAAAAAAAAAAAGCATTAAAAATGAACATTCACTTTTCACGGGTATTGGGTTTGATGATATTTTTATAGTCCAAGGCTTTATACACGTTCTTACTTTCCACGGATGTTAGGTGTGATGAATTGTTGTAGGGGCTAACCTTCAAGGCTTTATACGTGTACTCACGTTTCATAGGCATTGGGTATGATGTTTTTTTTATGGAGGTAACATCCAACACTTTTGATATGCTGTTGGTAGGACATGTATCGCACATAGCATAGGATGGGGCTTGGCGTGTGCGAGGGGAGTGGGGGCGCGGGGGTGTGCGGGGGCGTGCGGGGTGAGCGCGCGGGGCAGTGCGGGGGCGTGCGGGGGTGCGCGGGGTGAGCGTGCGGGGGCGTGCGGGGTGAGCGCGCGGGGGTG
>NW_028257946.1:142500-145000 GCF_057944985.1 Cucurbita pepo subsp. pepo | reverse complement strand
AGGCCACATTCCATGCTCAACAAGTCTCATGTCGCACGCCCAAAGTCATTTGACACCGCCTCAGAAAGCATGTTCCGCCACCACGCAGCCTTCAAAACATAGGGCTAGCCCAAGGAAGGGAGGCATACCACAACAACGTCCCACACTCAACGAGGTTCATGCCGCACGCCCGAAGGCACCCGGCTCCACCCCACCTTGCATGTTTCATCATCGTACCAGCAGCCATCCACAGTCCTCACACCAGAGATTCCCAGTTAGAAGGCAACATCGCAACATTCCGTGCTCAACGAGGCTCATGTCGCACGCCCAAAGGCACCCGATTCCGACCAGCCGAACATGTTCTGGCACCACACGCCTTCAAAACATAGGGCTGGCCCAAGGCTGGCCAAGCATCACCACAACGTCACACACTCAACGAGGTTCATGTCGCACGCCCGAAGGCACCCGACTCCACCCCACCTTGCATGTTTCATCATCGTACCAGCCATCAACCATCCTCAAGCCAGCCCAAGTTACAAGGCAACATCGCAACATTCCATTCTCAACAAGGCTCATGTCGCACGCCCAAAGGCGCACCCAACACGGCCTCACCGCGCAAGTTTCGCCACCGCACCGCCACCGTCAACCACCCTCGTCCGCCGACCACCACCCCAACGCCCCAAGCATATGCCCATGTGCGGCGCATAGTGCTTGGGGCGTGGGGGTGGCGGAAGATATAGGGGTACCCCCGTGCCCAGCCCATGCAGACTAGTCACCCCCCTATATAGTACATTTTGAGGCATTTTTGGTCTGCCAGGCCTAGATACGATTTTTCTGAGCGGTCATACGGTCAAATATCTCAAGTTTTAGAATGTTTTTTTCCATGAACTCAATTGATTCATGAATTGGACATTCTAATGGATCTAGAAATCAAGTTTCATAATTTTTCAACCAACCAATTTTTTTTAATGAATTTTTAAATATTAAATAATAAGAAATTAGAAAAAATAGCTAGAGTGGTCAAAAAAATCTGAAATTTTGTGGTAATCATTCTTTCATGTTGCTTAGCTCCCAGAAAAAAATTTACAACAAACTGACCACTCCACATGTACTTTCACAATTAATGGGTGATGGATGGGGCGCAGGCACGGGCGCGCGCGCAGCAGAGCGCGGGCGGGGCGGGACGGGGCGCGCGCTCGCGGGAGCACGCTGGCGGGGCGGGGCGGGGGGCGCGCGCTCGCGGGAGCACGCTGGCGGGGCGGGGCGGGGGGCGCGCGCTCGCGGGAGCACGCTGGCGGGGCGGGGCGGGGGGCGCGCGCGCGCGGGGCGAACGCTGGCGGGGCGGGGCGGGGGCGCGCGCGCGCGGGAGCACGCGGGCGGGGCGGGACGGGGCGCGCGCGCGCGCGCTGGAGCATGAGGGCGTGGCGGGGCGGGCGAGCGCACGGGGGCAAGCGGGCGGGGCGCACGCGGGTGGGGCGGGGTGGGGCTGGCGAGCGCACGGGAACGTTCCGACACTGCCCCACCGTGCGCGTTCCGCCACCGCACCCCCGCCGTCAACCGCCCTCGGCCTCCGACCACCACCCCGACGCCCCAAGCATATGCCCCTGTGCGGCGCATAGTGCTTGGGGCGTGGGGGTGGCGGAAGATATAGGGGGTACCCCCGTGCCCAGCCCATGCAGACTAGTCACCCCCCTATATAGTACATTTTGAGGCATTTTTGGTCTGCCAGGCCTAGATACGATTTTTCTGAGCGGTCATACGGTCAAATATCTCAAGTTTTAGAATGTTTTTTTCCATGAACTCAATTGATTCATGAATTGGACATTCCAATGGATCTAGAAATCAAGTTTCATAATTTTTCGACCAACCAATTTTTTTTAATGAATTTTTAAATATTAAATAATAAGAAATTAGAAAAAATAGCTAGAGTGGTCAAAAAAATCTGAAATTTTGTGGGAATCATTCTTTCATGTTGCTTAGTTCCCAAAAAAAATATTACAACAAACCGACCACTCCACATGTACTTTCACAATTAATGGGTGATGGTTGTAAAAACGCGGTCATGGTTGGTGTCTTAGTGTAATGTACTTGCTCTAGTATCAAAACTCTTCATTTTATTGTTTTAGACAAGCAAAAGAAAAAATAGTTAAATTTGACGGGTGTCACTCTTTTCTTAGTTCCAAAAAAAAAAAAAAAGCATTAAAAATGAACATTCACTTTTCACGGGTATTGGGTTTGATGATATTTTTATAGTCCAAGGCTTTATACACGTTCTTACTTTCCACGGATGTTAGGTGTGATGAATTGTTGTAGGGGCTAACCTTCAAGGCTTTATACGTGTACTCACGTTTCATAGGCATTGGGTATGATGTTTTTTTTATGGAGGTAACATCCAACACTTTTGATATGCTGTTGGTAGGACATGTATCGCACATAGCATAGGATGGGGCTTGGCGTGTGCGAGGGGAGTGGGGGCGCGGGGGTGTGCGGGGGCGTGCGGGGTGAGCGCGCGGGGCAGTGC
>NW_028257944.1:167500-169880 GCF_057944985.1 Cucurbita pepo subsp. pepo | reverse complement strand
ACGTTGCAGACCACTTGCCACCAAATTTCACCGTCTCCCCCTCCCAAGAGAGTGTGAGAGAGGCAACAATGGGGGCAATGTAGGAGCAAACGTCATTCTTTCATGCTTCATTTAGCAATACATAGGCAACATGTTCCAGGGGTTTCCCAAGCACATCATGCCACCAAATGCACGGCATCCAAGAGTACAAGCAACCGAGACACGTTTCGCAACAAGCCATGCAATGGTTGAAGCGATACGCGAAGCAGGCTTCCAAGTTCATCATGCACCCAACAAGGGGCGATGATAGAAAGGGACTAACAAAGACTCGATGCTACCAGTGCATGAGGTAATCTATGCAAGAACCGATGGACTATATGGTCACTCAAAATACTTTGGGACACACCAATGAGGAGGAGATGGCGCCTAGAGTTTGATGCCCGAGCATCAAGCCTATAGACCCAAGCAACCAAATCACCACTCATGCGCCGTACGCTAAAACGAGCTTGGACGACGATCGACTATTCACACCCACTGCAAGCGGGGGTGCAAAATCATCGTAAGAAGCCAAGCCCAAAACGTCGTGCGCGGTCAAGCCATCAACCATCCTCAAGACAACCCTTCGATGCTCAACAAGGCTCATGTCGCACACCTAAAGGCACTTGACACCGCCCCACCGTGCATGTTCTGCCAACACGCCACCTTCAAAACATAGGGCTGGCCCAAGGATGGGCCAGAGGCATCACCACAACGTCACACACTCAACGAGGTTCATCCCGGACACCCGAAGGCACCCAGTTCCACCCCACCTTGCATGTTTCATCATCGTACCAGCCATCAACCATCCTCAAACCAGCCCAAGTTGGAAGGAAACATTCCGTTCTCAACAGGTCTCATGTCGCACGCCCAAAGGCATTTGACACCGCCCCACCGTGCATGTTCTGCTACCACGCAGCCTTCAAAACATAGGGCTGGCCCAAGAAAGGGAGGCATACACCACAACAACGTCCCACACTCAACGAGGTTCATGCCGCACGCCCGAAGGCACCCGGCTCCACCCCACCTTGCATGTTTCATCGTCATACTAGCAACCATCCACAGTTCCTCACACCAGAGATTCCCAATTAGAAGGCAACATCGCAACATTCCGTGCTCAATGAGGCTCGTGTCGCACGCCCAGAGGCACCCGATTCCAACCAGCCGAACATGTTCTGGCACCACCGGCCTTCAAAACATAGGGCTGGCCCAAGGCTGGCAGGCATCACCACAACGTCACACACTCAACGAGGTTCATGTCGCACGCCCGAAGGCACCCGGCTCCACCCCACATTGCATGTTTCATCATCGTGCCAACCATCAACCATCCTCAAGCCAGCCCAAGTTAGAAGGCAACATCGCAACATTTCATTCTCAACAAGGCTCATGTCGCACGCCCAAAGGCACCCGACACTGCCTCACCGTGCAAGTTTCGCCACCGCATCGCCGCCGTCAACCGCCCTCATCCGCCGACCACCACCCCCACGCCCCAAGCATATGCCCATGTGCGGCGCATAGTGCTTGGGGCGTGGGGGTGGCGGAAGATATAGGGGTACCCCCGTGCCCAGCCCATGCAGACTAGTCACCCCCCTATATAGTACATTTTGAGGCATTTTTGGTCTGCCAGGCCTAGATACGATTTTTCTGAGCCATCATACGGTCAAATATCTCAAGTTTTAGATTGTTTTTTTCCATGAACTCGATTGATTCATGAATGGGACATTGTAATGGATCTAGAAATCAAGTTTCATAATTTTTCAACCAACCAATTTTTTTTAATGAATTTTTAAATATTAAATAATAAGAAATTAGAAAAAATAGCTAGAGCCGTCAAAAAAATCTGAAATTTTGTGGGAATCATTCTTTCATGTTGCTTAGCTCCCAGAAAAAAAATTACAAAAAAACAACAACTCCACATGTAATTTCACAATTAATGGGTGATGGATGGGGCGTGGGCGGGGCAGGGCGGGGCGCGCGCGCGCGAGAGAAGGCGGGCGGGGCGGGGCTGGGCGGGGCGCGCGCGCGAGAGAAGGCGGGCGGGGCGGGGATGGGCGGGGCGCGCGCGCGGGAGCACGCGGGCGGGGCTGGGCGGGGCGCGCGCGCGGGAGCACGCGGGCGGGGCTGGGCGGGGCGCGCGCGCGGGAGCACGCGGGCGGGGCTGGGCGGGGCGCGCGCGCGGGAGCACGCGGGCGGGGCTGGGCGGGGCGCGCGCGCGGGAGCATGCGGGCGGGGCTGGGCGAGGCGCGCGCGCGCGGGACAACGTGGACGGGGCGGGGCTGGGCGCGCGCAGGCGGGAGCACGCGGGCGAGGCGGGGCGGGGGGCGCGCGCACGCGGGAACACGCAGGTGGGGCAGGGCGGGCGAGC
>NW_028257943.1:112500-115000 GCF_057944985.1 Cucurbita pepo subsp. pepo | reverse complement strand
ATGCTCAACAAGTCTCATGTCGCACGCCCAAAGTCATTTGACACCGCCTCAGAAAGCATGTTCCGCCACCACGCAGCCTTCAAAACATAGGGCTAGCCCAAGGAAGGGAGGCATACCACAACAACGTCCCACACTCAACGAGGTTCATGCCGCACGCCCGAAGGCACCCGGCTCCACCCCACCTTGCATGTTTCATCATCGTACCAGCAGCCATCCACAGTCCTCACACCAGAGATTCCCAGTTAGAAGGCAACATCGCAACATTCCGTGCTCAACGAGGCTCATGTCGCACGCCCAAAGGCACCCGATTCCGACCAGCCGAACATGTTCTGGCACCACACGCCTTCAAAACATAGGGCTGGCCCAAGGCTGGCCAAGCATCACCACAACGTCACACACTCAACGAGGTTCATGTCGCACGCCCGAAGGCACCCGACTCCACCCCACCTTGCATGTTTCATCATCGTACCAGCCATCAACCATCCTCAAGCCAGCCCAAGTTACAAGGCAACATCGCAACATTCCATTCTCAACAAGGCTCATGTCGCACGCCCAAAGGCGCACCCAACACGGCCTCACCGCGCAAGTTTCGCCACCGCACCGCCACCGTCAACCACCCTCGTCCGCCGACCACCACCCCAACGCCCCAAGCATATGCCCATGTGCGGCGCATAGTGCTTGGGGCGTGGGGGTGGCGGAAGATATAGGGGTACCCCCGTGCCCAGCCCATGCAGACTAGTCACCCCCCTATATAGTACATTTTGAGGCATTTTTGGTCTGCCAGGCCTAGATACGATTTTTCTGAGCGGTCATACGGTCAAATATCTCAAGTTTTAGAATGTTTTTTTCCATGAACTCAATTGATTCATGAATTGGACATTCTAATGGATCTAGAAATCAAGTTTCATAATTTTTCAACCAACCAATTTTTTTTAATGAATTTTTAAATATTAAATAATAAGAAATTAGAAAAAATAGCTAGAGTGGTCAAAAAAATCTGAAATTTTGTGGTAATCATTCTTTCATGTTGCTTAGCTCCCAGAAAAAAATTTACAACAAACTGACCACTCCACATGTACTTTCACAATTAATGGGTGATGGATGGGGCGCAGGCACGGGCGCGCGCGCAGCAGAGCGCGGGCGGGGCGGGACGGGGCGCGCGCTCGCGGGAGCACGCTGGCGGGGCGGGGCGGGGGGCGCGCGCTCGCGGGAGCACGCTGGCGGGGCGGGGCGGGGGGCGCGCGCTCGCGGGAGCACGCTGGCGGGGCGGGGCGGGGGGCGCGCGCTCGCGGGAGCACGCTGGCGGGGCGGGGCGGGGGGCGCGCGCGCGCGGGGCGAACGCTGGCGGGGCGGGGCGGGGGCGCGCGCGCGCGGGAGCACGCGGGCGGGGCGGGACGGGGCGCGCGCGCGCGCGCTGGAGCATGAGGGCGTGGCGGGGCGGGCGAGCGCACGGGGGCAAGCGGGCGGGGCGCACGCGGGTGGGGCGGGGTGGGGCTGGCGAGCGCACGGGAACGTTCCGACACTGCCCCACCGTGCGCGTTCCGCCACCGCACCCCCGCCGTCAACCGCCCTCGGCCTCCGACCACCACCCCGACGCCCCAAGCATATGCCCCTGTGCGGCGCATAGTGCTTGGGGCGTGGGGGTGGCGGAAGATATAGGGGGTACCCCCGTGCCCAGCCCATGCAGACTAGTCACCCCCCTATATAGTACATTTTGAGGCATTTTTGGTCTGCCAGGCCTAGATACGATTTTTCTGAGCGGTCATACGGTCAAATATCTCAAGTTTTAGAATGTTTTTTTCCATGAACTCAATTGATTCATGAATTGGACATTCCAATGGATCTAGAAATCAAGTTTCATAATTTTTCGACCAACCAATTTTTTTTAATGAATTTTTAAATATTAAATAATAAGAAATTAGAAAAAATAGCTAGAGTGGTCAAAAAAATCTGAAATTTTGTGGGAATCATTCTTTCATGTTGCTTAGTTCCCAAAAAAAATATTACAACAAACCGACCACTCCACATGTACTTTCACAATTAATGGGTGATGGTTGTAAAAACGCGGTCATGGTTGGTGTCTTAGTGTAATGTACTTGCTCTAGTATCAAAACTCTTCATTTTATTGTTTTAGACAAGCAAAAGAAAAAATAGTTAAATTTGACGGGTGTCACTCTTTTCTTAGTTCCAAAAAAAAAAAAAAAGCATTAAAAATGAACATTCACTTTTCACGGGTATTGGGTTTGATGATATTTTTATAGTCCAAGGCTTTATACACGTTCTTACTTTCCATGGATGTTAGGTGTGATGAATTGTTGTAGGGGCTAACCTTCAAGGCTTTATACGTGTACTCACGTTTCATAGGCATTGGGTATGATGTTTTTTTTATGGAGGTAACATCCAACACTTTTGATATGCTGTTGGTAGGACATGTATCGCACATAGCATAGGATGGGGCTTGGCGTGTGCGAGGGGAGTGGGGGCGCGGGGGTGTGCGGGG
>NW_028257943.1:32500-35000 GCF_057944985.1 Cucurbita pepo subsp. pepo | reverse complement strand
CACCCCACCTTGCATGTTTCATCATCGTACCAGCAGCCATCCACAGTCCTCACACCAGAGATTCCCAGTTAGAAGGCAACATCGCAACATTCCGTGCTCAACGAGGCTCATGTCGCACGCCCAAAGGCACCCGATTCCGACCAGCCGAACATGTTCTGGCACCACACGCCTTCAAAACATAGGGCTGGCCCAAGGCTGGCCAAGCATCACCACAACGTCACACACTCAACGAGGTTCATGTCGCACGCCCGAAGGCACCCGACTCCACCCCACCTTGCATGTTTCATCATCGTACCAGCCATCAACCATCCTCAAGCCAGCCCAAGTTACAAGGCAACATCGCAACATTCCATTCTCAACAAGGCTCATGTCGCACGCCCAAAGGCGCACCCAACACGGCCTCACCGCGCAAGTTTCGCCACCGCACCGCCACCGTCAACCACCCTCGTCCGCCGACCACCACCCCAACGCCCCAAGCATATGCCCATGTGCGGCGCATAGTGCTTGGGGCGTGGGGGTGGCGGAAGATATAGGGGTACCCCCGTGCCCAGCCCATGCAGACTAGTCACCCCCCTATATAGTACATTTTGAGGCATTTTTGGTCTGCCAGGCCTAGATACGATTTTTCTGAGCGGTCATACGGTCAAATATCTCAAGTTTTAGAATGTTTTTTTCCATGAACTCAATTGATTCATGAATTGGACATTCTAATGGATCTAGAAATCAAGTTTCATAATTTTTCAACCAACCAATTTTTTTTAATGAATTTTTAAATATTAAATAATAAGAAATTAGAAAAAATAGCTAGAGTGGTCAAAAAAATCTGAAATTTTGTGGTAATCATTCTTTCATGTTGCTTAGCTCCCAGAAAAAAATTTACAACAAACTGACCACTCCACATGTACTTTCACAATTAATGGGTGATGGATGGGGCGCAGGCACGGGCGCGCGCGCAGCAGAGCGCGGGCGGGGCGGGACGGGGCGCGCGCTCGCGGGAGCACGCTGGCGGGGCGGGGCGGGGGGCGCGCGCTCGCGGGAGCACGCTGGCGGGGCGGGGCGGGGGGCGCGCGCTCGCGGGAGCACGCTGGCGGGGCGGGGCGGGGGGCGCGCGCTCGCGGGAGCACGCTGGCGGGGCGGGGCGGGGGGCGCGCGCGCGCGGGGCGAACGCTGGCGGGGCGGGGCGGGGGCGCGCGCGCGCGGGAGCACGCGGGCGGGGCGGGACGGGGCGCGCGCGCGCGCGCTGGAGCATGAGGGCGTGGCGGGGCGGGCGAGCGCACGGGGGCAAGCGGGCGGGGCGCACGCGGGTGGGGCGGGGTGGGGCTGGCGAGCGCACGGGAACGTTCCGACACTGCCCCACCGTGCGCGTTCCGCCACCGCACCCCCGCCGTCAACCGCCCTCGGCCTCCGACCACCACCCCGACGCCCCAAGCATATGCCCCTGTGCGGCGCATAGTGCTTGGGGCGTGGGGGTGGCGGAAGATATAGGGGGTACCCCCGTGCCCAGCCCATGCAGACTAGTCACCCCCCTATATAGTACATTTTGAGGCATTTTTGGTCTGCCAGGCCTAGATACGATTTTTCTGAGCGGTCATACGGTCAAATATCTCAAGTTTTAGAATGTTTTTTTCCATGAACTCAATTGATTCATGAATTGGACATTCCAATGGATCTAGAAATCAAGTTTCATAATTTTTCGACCAACCAATTTTTTTTAATGAATTTTTAAATATTAAATAATAAGAAATTAGAAAAAATAGCTAGAGTGGTCAAAAAAATCTGAAATTTTGTGGGAATCATTCTTTCATGTTGCTTAGTTCCCAAAAAAAATATTACAACAAACCGACCACTCCACATGTACTTTCACAATTAATGGGTGATGGTTGTAAAAACGCGGTCATGGTTGGTGTCTTAGTGTAATGTACTTGCTCTAGTATCAAAACTCTTCATTTTATTGTTTTAGACAAGCAAAAGAAAAAATAGTTAAATTTGACGGGTGTCACTCTTTTCTTAGTTCCAAAAAAAAAAAAAAAGCATTAAAAATGAACATTCACTTTTCACGGGTATTGGGTTTGATGATATTTTTATAGTCCAAGGCTTTATACACGTTCTTACTTTCCACGGATGTTAGGTGTGATGAATTGTTGTAGGGGCTAACCTTCAAGGCTTTATACGTGTACTCACGTTTCATAGGCATTGGGTATGATGTTTTTTTTATGGAGGTAACATCCAACACTTTTGATATGCTGTTGGTAGGACATGTATCGCACATAGCATAGGATGGGGCTTGGCGTGTGCGAGGGGAGTGGGGGCGCGGGGGTGTGCGGGGTGAGCGCGCGGGGCAGTGCGGGGGCGTGCGGGGGTGCGCGGGGTGAGCGTGCGGGGGCGTGCGGGGTGAGCGCGCGGGGGTGTGCGAGGTGAGCGCGCGGGGGTGTGCGAGGGCGTGCGGGGTGAGTGCGCGGGGGCGTGCGGGGGTGTGCGGGGTGAGCGCGCGGGGCCGTGC
>NW_028257943.1:22500-25000 GCF_057944985.1 Cucurbita pepo subsp. pepo | reverse complement strand
CCACGCAGCCTTCAAAACATAGGGCTAGCCCAAGGAAGGGAGGCATACCACAACAACGTCCCACACTCAACGAGGTTCATGCCGCACGCCCGAAGGCACCCGGCTCCACCCCACCTTGCATGTTTCATCATCGTACCAGCAGCCATCCACAGTCCTCACACCAGAGATTCCCAGTTAGAAGGCAACATCGCAACATTCCGTGCTCAACGAGGCTCATGTCGCACGCCCAAAGGCACCCGATTCCGACCAGCCGAACATGTTCTGGCACCACACGCCTTCAAAACATAGGGCTGGCCCAAGGCTGGCCAAGCATCACCACAACGTCACACACTCAACGAGGTTCATGTCGCACGCCCGAAGGCACCCGACTCCACCCCACCTTGCATGTTTCATCATCGTACCAGCCATCAACCATCCTCAAGCCAGCCCAAGTTACAAGGCAACATCGCAACATTCCATTCTCAACAAGGCTCATGTCGCACGCCCAAAGGCGCACCCAACACGGCCTCACCGCGCAAGTTTCGCCACCGCACCGCCACCGTCAACCACCCTCGTCCGCCGACCACCACCCCAACGCCCCAAGCATATGCCCATGTGCGGCGCATAGTGCTTGGGGCGTGGGGGTGGCGGAAGATATAGGGGTACCCCCGTGCCCAGCCCATGCAGACTAGTCACCCCCCTATATAGTACATTTTGAGGCATTTTTGGTCTGCCAGGCCTAGATACGATTTTTCTGAGCGGTCATACGGTCAAATATCTCAAGTTTTAGAATGTTTTTTTCCATGAACTCAATTGATTCATGAATTGGACATTCTAATGGATCTAGAAATCAAGTTTCATAATTTTTCAACCAACCAATTTTTTTTAATGAATTTTTAAATATTAAATAATAAGAAATTAGAAAAAATAGCTAGAGTGGTCAAAAAAATCTGAAATTTTGTGGTAATCATTCTTTCATGTTGCTTAGCTCCCAGAAAAAAATTTACAACAAACTGACCACTCCACATGTACTTTCACAATTAATGGGTGATGGATGGGGCGCAGGCACGGGCGCGCGCGCAGCAGAGCGCGGGCGGGGCGGGACGGGGCGCGCGCTCGCGGGAGCACGCTGGCGGGGCGGGGCGGGGGGCGCGCGCTCGCGGGAGCACGCTGGCGGGGCGGGGCGGGGGGCGCGCGCTCGCGGGAGCACGCTGGCGGGGCGGGGCGGGGGGCGCGCGCGCGCGGGGCGAACGCTGGCGGGGCGGGGCGGGGGCGCGCGCGCGCGGGAGCACGCGGGCGGGGCGGGACGGGGCGCGCGCGCGCGCGCTGGAGCATGAGGGCGTGGCGGGGCGGGCGAGCGCACGGGGGCAAGCGGGCGGGGCGCACGCGGGTGGGGCGGGGTGGGGCTGGCGAGCGCACGGGAACGTTCCGACACTGCCCCACCGTGCGCGTTCCGCCACCGCACCCCCGCCGTCAACCGCCCTCGGCCTCCGACCACCACCCCGACGCCCCAAGCATATGCCCCTGTGCGGCGCATAGTGCTTGGGGCGTGGGGGTGGCGGAAGATATAGGGGGTACCCCCGTGCCCAGCCCATGCAGACTAGTCACCCCCCTATATAGTACATTTTGAGGCATTTTTGGTCTGCCAGGCCTAGATACGATTTTTCTGAGCGGTCATACGGTCAAATATCTCAAGTTTTAGAATGTTTTTTTCCATGAACTCAATTGATTCATGAATTGGACATTCCAATGGATCTAGAAATCAAGTTTCATAATTTTTCGACCAACCAATTTTTTTTAATGAATTTTTAAATATTAAATAATAAGAAATTAGAAAAAATAGCTAGAGTGGTCAAAAAAATCTGAAATTTTGTGGGAATCATTCTTTCATGTTGCTTAGTTCCCAAAAAAAATATTACAACAAACCGACCACTCCACATGTACTTTCACAATTAATGGGTGATGGTTGTAAAAACGCGGTCATGGTTGGTGTCTTAGTGTAATGTACTTGCTCTAGTATCAAAACTCTTCATTTTATTGTTTTAGACAAGCAAAAGAAAAAATAGTTAAATTTGACGGGTGTCACTCTTTTCTTAGTTCCAAAAAAAAAAAAAAGCATTAAAAATGAACATTCACTTTTCACGGGTATTGGGTTTGATGATATTTTTATAGTCCAAGGCTTTATACACGTTCTTACTTTCCACGGATGTTAGGTGTGATGAATTGTTGTAGGGGCTAACCTTCAAGGCTTTATACGTGTACTCACGTTTCATAGGCATTGGGTATGATGTTTTTTTTATGGAGGTAACATCCAACACTTTTGATATGTTGTTGGTAGGACATGTATCGCACATAGCATAGGATGGGGCTTGGCGTGTGCGAGGGGAGTGGGGGCGCGGGGGTGTGCGGGGGCGTGCGGGGTGAGCGCGCGGGGCAGTGCGGGGGCGTGCGGGGGTGCGCGGGGTGAGCGTGCGGGGGCGTGCGGGGTGAGCGCGCGGGGGTGTGCGAGGTGAGCGCGCGG
>NW_028257943.1:12500-15000 GCF_057944985.1 Cucurbita pepo subsp. pepo | reverse complement strand
AACAAGTCTCATGTCGCACGCCCAAAGTCATTTGACACCGCCTCAGAAAGCATGTTCCGCCACCACGCAGCCTTCAAAACATAGGGCTAGCCCAAGGAAGGGAGGCATACCACAACAACGTCCCACACTCAACGAGGTTCATGCCGCACGCCCGAAGGCACCCGGCTCCACCCCACCTTGCATGTTTCATCATCGTACCAGCAGCCATCCACAGTCCTCACACCAGAGATTCCCAGTTAGAAGGCAACATCGCAACATTCCGTGCTCAACGAGGCTCATGTCGCACGCCCAAAGGCACCCGATTCCGACCAGCCGAACATGTTCTGGCACCACACGCCTTCAAAACATAGGGCTGGCCCAAGGCTGGCCAAGCATCACCACAACGTCACACACTCAACGAGGTTCATGTCGCACGCCCGAAGGCACCCGACTCCACCCCACCTTGCATGTTTCATCATCGTACCAGCCATCAACCATCCTCAAGCCAGCCCAAGTTACAAGGCAACATCGCAACATTCCATTCTCAACAAGGCTCATGTCGCACGCCCAAAGGCGCACCCAACACGGCCTCACCGCGCAAGTTTCGCCACCGCACCGCCACCGTCAACCACCCTCGTCCGCCGACCACCACCCCAACGCCCCAAGCATATGCCCATGTGCGGCGCATAGTGCTTGGGGCGTGGGGGTGGCGGAAGATATAGGGGTACCCCCGTGCCCAGCCCATGCAGACTAGTCACCCCCCTATATAGTACATTTTGAGGCATTTTTGGTCTGCCAGGCCTAGATACGATTTTTCTGAGCGGTCATACGGTCAAATATCTCAAGTTTTAGAATGTTTTTTTCCATGAACTCAATTGATTCATGAATTGGACATTCTAATGGATCTAGAAATCAAGTTTCATAATTTTTCAACCAACCAATTTTTTTTAATGAATTTTTAAATATTAAATAATAAGAAATTAGAAAAAATAGCTAGAGTGGTCAAAAAAATCTGAAATTTTGTGGTAATCATTCTTTCATGTTGCTTAGCTCCCAGAAAAAAATTTACAACAAACTGACCACTCCACATGTACTTTCACAATTAATGGGTGATGGATGGGGCGCAGGCACGGGCGCGCGCGCAGCAGAGCGCGGGCGGGGCGGGACGGGGCGCGCGCTCGCGGGAGCACGCTGGCGGGGCGGGGCGGGGGGCGCGCGCTCGCGGGAGCACGCTGGCGGGGCGGGGCGGGGGGCGCGCGCTCGCGGGAGCACGCTGGCGGGGCGGGGCGGGGGGCGCGCGCTCGCGGGAGCACGCTGGCGGGGCGGGGCGGGGGGCGCGCGCGCGCGGGGCGAACGCTGGCGGGGCGGGGCGGGGGCGCGCGCGCGCGGGAGCACGCGGGCGGGGCGGGACGGGGCGCGCGCGCGCGCGCTGGAGCATGAGGGCGTGGCGGGGCGGGCGAGCGCACGGGGGCAAGCGGGCGGGGCGCACGCGGGTGGGGCGGGGTGGGGCTGGCGAGCGCACGGGAACGTTCCGACACTGCCCCACCGTGCGCGTTCCGCCACCGCACCCCCGCCGTCAACCGCCCTCGGCCTCCGACCACCACCCCGACGCCCCAAGCATATGCCCCTGTGCGGCGCATAGTGCTTGGGGCGTGGGGGTGGCGGAAGATATAGGGGGTACCCCCGTGCCCAGCCCATGCAGACTAGTCACCCCCCTATATAGTACATTTTGAGGCATTTTTGGTCTGCCAGGCCTAGATACGATTTTTCTGAGCGGTCATACGGTCAAATATCTCAAGTTTTAGAATGTTTTTTTCCATGAACTCAATTGATTCATGAATTGGACATTCCAATGGATCTAGAAATCAAGTTTCATAATTTTTCGACCAACCAATTTTTTTTAATGAATTTTTAAATATTAAATAATAAGAAATTAGAAAAAATAGCTAGAGTGGTCAAAAAAATCTGAAATTTTGTGGGAATCATTCTTTCATGTTGCTTAGTTCCCAAAAAAAATATTACAACAAACCGACCACTCCACATGTACTTTCACAATTAATGGGTGATGGTTGTAAAAACGCGGTCATGGTTGGTGTCTTAGTGTAATGTATTTGCTCTAGTATCAAAACTCTTCATTTTATTGTTTTAGACAAGCAAAAGAAAAAATAGTTAAATTTGACGGGTGTCACTCTTTTCTTAGTTCCAAAAAAAAAAAAAAGCATTAAAAATGAACATTCACTTTTCACGGGTATTGGGTTTGATGATATTTTTATAGTCCAAGGCTTTATACACGTTCTTACTTTCCACGGATGTTAGGTGTGATGAATTGTTGTAGGGGCTAACCTTCAAGGCTTTATACGTGTACTCACGTTTCATAGGCATTGGGTATGATGTTTTTTTTATGGAGGTAACATCCAACACTTTTGATATGCTGTTGGTAGGACATGTATCGCACATAGCATAGGATGGGGCTTGGCGTGTGCGAGGGGAGTGGGGGCGCGGGGGTGTGCGGGGGCGTGCG
>NW_028257942.1:142500-145000 GCF_057944985.1 Cucurbita pepo subsp. pepo | reverse complement strand
TCGTACCAGCAGCCATCCACAGTCCTCACACCAGAGAATCCCAGTTAGAAGGCAACATCGTAACATTCCGTGCTCAACAAGGCTCATGTCGCACACCCAAAGGCACCCGATTCCAACCAGCCAAACATGTTCTGGCACCACCCGCCTTCAAAACATAGGGCTGGCCCAAGGCTGGCGAGGCATCACCACAACGTCACACACTCAACGAGGTTCATGCCGCACGCCCGAAGGCACCCGGCTCCACCCCACCTTGCATGTTTCATCATCGTACCAACCATCAACCATCCTCAAGCCAGCCCAAGTTAGAAGGCAACATCGCAACATTTCATTCTCAACAAGGCTCATGTCACATGCCCAAAGGCGCACCCGACACTGCCTGACCGTGCAAGTTTCGCCACCGCACCGCCGCCGTCAACCGCCCTCGTCCGCCGACCACCACTCCCACGCCCCAAGCATATGCCCATGTGCGGCGCATAGTGCTTGGGGCGTGTGGGTGGTGGAAGATATAGGGGTACCCCCGTGCCCAGCCCATGCAGACTAGTCACCCCCCTATATAGTACATTTTGAGGCATTTTTGGTCTGCCAGGCCTAGATACGATTTTTCTGAGCCGTCATACGGTCAAATATCTCAAGTTTTAGAGTGTTTTTTTCCATGAACTCGATTGATTCATGGATTGGACATTGTAATGGATCTAGAAATCAAGTTTCATAATTTTTCAACCAACCAATTTTTTTTAATGAATTTTTAAAAATTAAATAATAAGAAATTAAAAAAAATAGCTAGATTTGTCAAAAAAATCTGAATTTTTTTGGGAATCATTCTTTCATGTTTCTTAGCTCCCAGAAAAAAAATTACAACAAACCGACCACTCCACAAGTACTTTCACAATTAATGGGTGATGGATGGGGCGCGGGCGTGCACGCAGCAGCACGCGGGGCGGGGCGGGGCGCGCGCGCGCAGAAGAACGCGGGCGGGGCGGGGCGCGCGCGCGCGGGAGACGCTGGCGGGGCGGGGCGCGCGCGCGCAGAAGCACGCGGGCGGGGCGGGACGGGGCGCGCGCGCGCGGGAGAACGAGGGCTGGGCGGGGCGGGGCGCGCGCGCGCAGAAGCACGCGGGCGGGGGGGGACGGGGCGCGCGCGCGCGGGAGAACGAGGGCTGGGCGGGGCGGGGCGCGCGCGCGCAGAAGCACGCGGGCGGGGCGGGACGGGGCGCGCGCGCGCGGGAGAACGAGGGCTGTGCGGGGCGTGGGGCGCGCACGCGCGCGCGCGCTGGCGGGGCAGGGCGGGGGTGGGGCAGGGCGGGGCGCACGCGGGTGGGGCATGGCGGGGCGGGCGAGCGCGAGGGAACGTTCCGACACTGCCCCACCGTGCGCGTTCCGCCACCGCACCACCGTCGTCAAACGCCCTCGACCTCCGACCACCACCCGTACGGCCCAAGCATATGCCCATGTGCGGCGCATAGTGCTTGGGGCGTGGGGGTGGCGGAAGATATAGGGGGTACCCCCGTGCCCAGCCCATGCAGACTAGTCACCCCCCTATATAGTACATTTTGAGGCATTTTTGGTCTGCCAGGCCTAGATACGATTTTTCTGAACGGTCATACGGTCAAATATCTCAAGTTTTATAATATTTTTTTCCATGAACTCGATTGATTCATGGATTGGACATTGTAATGGATCTAGAAATCAAGTTTCATAGTTTTTCAACCAACCAATTTTTTTTTAATGAATTTTTAAATATTAAATAATAAGAAATTAGAAAAAATAGTTAGAGTTGTAAAAAAAATCTGAAATTTTGTGGGAATCATTCTTTCTTTCATGTTGCTTAGCTCCCAGAAAAAAAATTACAACAAACCAACCACTCCACATGTACTTTCACAATTAATGGATGATGATTGTAAAAACAAGGTCCTGGTGGGTGTCTTAGTGTAATGTACTTGCTCTAGTATCAAAACTCTTCATTTTATTGTTTTAGACAACCAAAAGAAAAAAAAAAATAGTTAAATTTTTACGGGTGTCACTCTTTTCTTAGTTCCCCCAAAAAAAAAAAAAGTCACAACAATACAAGCATTAAAAATGAACATTCACTTTTCACGGGTATTGGGTTTGATGATATTTTTATAGTCCAAGGTTTTATACACGTTCTTACTTTCCACGGATGTTAGGTGTGATGAATTGTTGTAGGGGCTAACCTTCAAGGCTTTATACGTGTACTCACGCTTCATAGGTATTGGGTGTGATGTTTTCTTTATGGAGGTAACATCCAACACTTTTGATATGCTGTTGGTAGAACATTTATCACACATAGCATAGGATGGGGCTTGGCGTGCGCGAGGTGAGTGGGGGCGCGGGGGTGTGCAGGGAGAGCGCGCGGGGGCGTGCGGGGGGTGTGCGGGGGGAGTGCGCGGGGGTGTGTGGGGGGAGCGCGCGCGGGGGGCGTGTAGGGTGTGCGAGGGTGGGCGGGGGGTGTGCGGGGGGAGTGCGCGGGGGGCGTGCAGGGT
>NW_028257942.1:80000-82500 GCF_057944985.1 Cucurbita pepo subsp. pepo | reverse complement strand
CCCGCCTTCAAAACATAGGGCTGGCCCAAGGCTGGCGAGGCATCACCACAACGTCACACACTCAACGAGGTTCATGCCGCACGCCCGAAGGCACCCGGCTCCACCCCACCTTGCATGTTTCATCATCGTACCAACCATCAACCATCCTCAAGCCAGCCCAAGTTAGAAGGCAACATCGCAACATTTCATTCTCAACAAGGCTCATGTCACATGCCCAAAGGCGCACCCGACACTGCCTGACCGTGCAAGTTTCGCCACCGCACCGCCGCCGTCAACCGCCCTCGTCCGCCGACCACCACTCCCACGCCCCAAGCATATGCCCATGTGCGGCGCATAGTGCTTGGGGCGTGTGGGTGGTGGAAGATATAGGGGTACCCCCGTGCCCAGCCCATGCAGACTAGTCACCCCCCTATATAGTACATTTTGAGGCATTTTTGGTCTGCCAGGCCTAGATACGATTTTTCTGAGCCGTCATACGGTCAAATATCTCAAGTTTTAGAGTGTTTTTTTCCATGAACTCGATTGATTCATGGATTGGACATTGTAATGGATCTAGAAATCAAGTTTCATAATTTTTCAACCAACCAATTTTTTTTAATGAATTTTTAAAAATTAAATAATAAGAAATTAAAAAAAATAGCTAGATTTGTCAAAAAAATCTGAATTTTTTTTGGGAATCATTCTTTCATGTTTCTTAGCTCCCAGAAAAAAAATTACAACAAACCGACCACTCCACAAGTACTTTCACAATTAATGGGTGATGGATGGGGCGCGGGCGTGCACGCAGCAGCACGCGGGGCGGGGCGGGGCGCGCGCGCGCAGAAGAACGCGGGCGGGGCGGGGCGCGCGCGCGCGGGAGACGCTGGCGGGGCGGGGCGCGCGCGCGCAGAAGCACGCGGGCGGGGCGGGACGGGGCGCGCGCGCGCGGGAGAACGAGGGCTGGGCGGGGCGGGGCGCGCGCGCGCAGAAGCACGCGGGCGGGGGGGGACGGGGCGCGCGCGCGCGGGAGAACGAGGGCTGGGCGGGGCGGGGCGCGCGCGCGCAGAAGCACGCGGGCGGGGCGGGACGGGGCGCGCGCGCGCGGGAGAACGAGGGCTGGGCGGGGCGGGGCGCGCGCGCGCAGAAGCACGCGGGCGGGGCGGGACGGGGCGCGCGCGCGGGAGAACGAGGGCTGTGCGGGGCGTGGGGCGCGCACGCGCGCGCGCGCTGGCGGGGCAGGGCGGGGGTGGGGCAGGGCGGGGCGCACGCGGGTGGGGCATGGCGGGGCGGGCGAGCGCGAGGGAACGTTCCGACACTGCCCCACCGTGCGCGTTCCGCCACCGCACCACCGTCGTCAAACGCCCTCGACCTCCGACCACCACCCGTACGGCCCAAGCATATGCCCATGTGCGGCGCATAGTGCTTGGGGCGTGGGGGTGGCGGAAGATATAGGGGGTACCCCCGTGCCCAGCCCATGCAGACTAGTCACCCCCCTATATAGTACATTTTGAGGCATTTTTGGTCTGCCAGGCCTAGATACGATTTTTCTGAACGGTCATACGGTCAAATATCTCAAGTTTTATAATATTTTTTTCCATGAACTCGATTGATTCATGGATTGGACATTGTAATGGATCTAGAAATCAAGTTTCATAGTTTTTCAACCAACCAATTTTTTTTTAATGAATTTTTAAATATTAAATAATAAGAAATTAGAAAAAATAGTTAGAGTTGTAAAAAAAATCTGAAATTTTGTGGGAATCATTCTTTCTTTCATGTTGCTTAGCTCCCAGAAAAAAAATTACAACAAACCAACCACTCCACATGTACTTTCACAATTAATGGATGATGATTGTAAAAACAAGGTCCTGGTGGGTGTCTTAGTGTAATGTACTTGCTCTAGTATCAAAACTCTTCATTTTATTGTTTTAGACAACCAAAAGAAAAAAAAAAATAGTTAAATTTTTACGGGTGTCACTCTTTTCTTAGTTCCCCCAAAAAAAAAAAAGTCACAACAATACAAGCATTAAAAATGAACATTCACTTTTCACGGGTATTGGGTTTGATGATATTTTTATAGTCCAAGGTTTTATACACGTTCTTACTTTCCACGGATGTTAGGTGTGATGAATTGTTGTAGGGGCTAACCTTCAAGGCTTTATACGTGTACTCACGCTTCATAGGTATTGGGTGTGATGTTTTCTTTATGGAGGTAACATCCAACACTTTTGATATGCTGTTGGTAGAACATTTATCACACATAGCATAGGATGGGGCTTGGCGTGCGCGAGGTGAGTGGGGGCGCGGGGGTGTGCAGGGAGAGCGCGCGGGGGCGTGCGGGGGGTGTGCGGGGGGAGTGCGCGGGGGTGTGTGGGGGGAGCGCGCGCGGGGGGCGTGTAGGGTGTGCGAGGGTGGGCGGGGGGTGTGCGGGGGGAGTGCGCGGGGGGCGTGCAGGGTGTGCGAGGGTGGGCGGGTGGAGTGCGCGGGGGGCGTGCGAGGGTGGGCAGGTGGAGTGCGCGGG
>NW_028257942.1:25000-30000 GCF_057944985.1 Cucurbita pepo subsp. pepo | reverse complement strand
AGACTAGTCACCCCCCTATATAGTACATTTTGAGGCATTTTTGGTCTGCCAGGCCTAGATACGATTTTTCTGAGCCGTCATACGGTCAAATATCTCAAGTTTTAGAGTGTTTTTTTCCATGAACTCGATTGATTCATGGATTGGACATTGTAATGGATCTAGAAATCAAGTTTCATAATTTTTCAACCAACCAATTTTTTTTAATGAATTTTTAAAAATTAAATAATAAGAAATTAAAAAAAATAGCTAGATTTGTCAAAAAAATCTGAATTTTTTTGGGAATCATTCTTTCATGTTTCTTAGCTCCCAGAAAAAAAATTACAACAAACCGACCACTCCACAAGTACTTTCACAATTAATGGGTGATGGATGGGGCGCGGGCGTGCACGCAGCAGCACGCGGGGCGGGGCGGGGCGCGCGCGCGCAGAAGAACGCGGGCGGGGCGGGGCGCGCGCGCGCGGGAGACGCTGGCGGGGCGGGGCGCGCGCGCGCAGAAGCACGCGGGCGGGGCGGGACGGGGCGCGCGCGCGCGGGAGAACGAGGGCTGGGCGGGGCGGGGCGCGCGCGCGCAGAAGCACGCGGGCGGGGGGGGACGGGGCGCGCGCGCGCGGGAGAACGAGGGCTGGGCGGGGCGGGGCGCGCGCGCGCAGAAGCACGCGGGCGGGGCGGGACGGGGCGCGCGCGCGCGGGAGAACGAGGGCTGGGCGGGGCGGGGCGCGCGCGCGCAGAAGCACGCGGGCGGGGCGGGACGGGGCGCGCGCGCGGGAGAACGAGGGCTGTGCGGGGCGTGGGGCGCGCACGCGCGCGCGCGCTGGCGGGGCAGGGCGGGGGTGGGGCAGGGCGGGGCGCACGCGGGTGGGGCATGGCGGGGCGGGCGAGCGCGAGGGAACGTTCCGACACTGCCCCACCGTGCGCGTTCCGCCACCGCACCACCGTCGTCAAACGCCCTCGACCTCCGACCACCACCCGTACGGCCCAAGCATATGCCCATGTGCGGCGCATAGTGCTTGGGGCGTGGGGGTGGCGGAAGATATAGGGGGTACCCCCGTGCCCAGCCCATGCAGACTAGTCACCCCCCTATATAGTACATTTTGAGGCATTTTTGGTCTGCCAGGCCTAGATACGATTTTTCTGAACGGTCATACGGTCAAATATCTCAAGTTTTATAATATTTTTTTCCATGAACTCGATTGATTCATGGATTGGACATTGTAATGGATCTAGAAATCAAGTTTCATAGTTTTTCAACCAACCAATTTTTTTTTAATGAATTTTTAAATATTAAATAATAAGAAATTAGAAAAAATAGTTAGAGTTGTAAAAAAAATCTGAAATTTTGTGGGAATCATTCTTTCTTTCATGTTGCTTAGCTCCCAGAAAAAAAATTACAACAAACCAACCACTCCACATGTACTTTCACAATTAATGGATGATGATTGTAAAAACAAGGTCCTGGTGGGTGTCTTAGTGTAATGTACTTGCTCTAGTATCAAAACTCTTCATTTTATTGTTTTAGACAACCAAAAGAAAAAAAAAATAGTTAAATTTTTACGGGTGTCACTCTTTTCTTAGTTCCCCCAAAAAAAAAAAAAGTCACAACAATACAAGCATTAAAAATGAACATTCACTTTTCACGGGTATTGGGTTTGATGATATTTTTATAGTCCAAGGTTTTATACACGTTCTTACTTTCCACGGATGTTAGGTGTGATGAATTGTTGTAGGGGCTAACCTTCAAGGCTTTATACGTGTACTCACGCTTCATAGGTATTGGGTGTGATGTTTTCTTTATGGAGGTAACATCCAACACTTTTGATATGCTGTTGGTAGAACATTTATCACACATAGCATAGGATGGGGCTTGGCGTGCGCGAGGTGAGTGGGGGCGCGGGGGTGTGCAGGGAGAGCGCGCGGGGGCGTGCGGGGGGTGTGCGGGGGGAGTGCGCGGGGGTGTGTGGGGGGAGCGCGCGCGGGGGGCGTGTAGGGTGTGCGAGGGTGGGCGGGGGGTGTGCGGGGGGAGTGCGCGGGGGGCGTGCAGGGTGTGCGAGGGTGGGCGGGTGGAGTGCGCGGGGGGCGTGCGAGGGTGGGCGGGTGGAGTGCGCGGGGGACGTGCAGGGTGGGAGTGCGCGGGTGGAGTGCGCGGGGGGCGTGCAGGGTGTGCGAGGGTGGGAGTGCGCGGGTGGAGTGGGTGGGTGGAGTGCGCGGGGGGCGTGCAGGGTGTGCGAGGGTGGGAGTGCGCGGGTGGAGTGCGCGGGGGGCGTGCAGGGTGTGCGAGGGTGGGAGTGCGCGGGTGGAGTGGGTGGGTGGAGTGCGCGGGGGGCGTGCAGGGTGTGCGAGGGTGGGAGTGCGCGGGTGGAGTGGGTGGGTGGAGTGCGCGGGGGTCGTGCAGGGTGTGCGAGGGTGGGAGTGCGCGGGTGGAGTGGGCGGGTGGAGTGCGCGGGGGGCGTGCAGGGTGTGCGAGGGTGGGCGGGTGGAGTGCGCGGGGGGCATGCAGGGTGTGCGAGGGTGGGCGGGGGGAGTGCGGGTTAACCTCCGAGGGTTTTGGATGTATTGATTTTTCATAGAGGTTAACCTATGAAAGGGTTCACCTCCAAGGGTTTTGGATGCGTGCCTTTGGAGTGGGCATGTAGGCAAGGGTGTGAACGTGGACTTGTAGTTGTGCTTGTGTTGGGTAGGTGTTGGTGGGGATGATGTGCGCGCAAGGGTGATAGGGGCATTGCTGCGGCGTGGGGCTTGGCGCACGCACGAGGGCGAGCATTGGCGCCTCATGAGCACGCCTTGGCCATAGGCCTTAGCGGGCACACGAGCGCTCAGGCCATGCTCCCACCCATGCATCATTCTCATTAACACCCAAACCCACACCAACCCAACTCACGCATGCATTTTAGATGGCCTTGCATTGGAGCATGTCCAATCATCAACACTTAACACGTAGAATCATTACTTTTCCTATAACCTCCATGACACTTCAAATAAATAAATTGGTTTATTGTGTGGGGAGGGACGAATCGGAGCGACGAAGGGCTGAATCTCAGTGGATCGTGGCAGCAAGGCCACTCTGCCACTTACAATACCCTGTCGCATATTTAAGTCGTCTGCAAAGGATTCTACCCATCGCTCAGTGGGAATTACGTTACAAGGCGGCCCTTGAGACTCATCCGTCACAAGGGCTTAGCCAACGACACGTGCCTTTGGGGGCCAAAAGGCCCCTACTGTGTTAGAATTGGTCAATCCATTAGAATAGCTTGAAGTTAGTCATGCCATAAGAATAGGCTTACTTCGTTAGTTTCCTATGAAATCGGATCTATTAGTTAATCTTTTGCCAATATAAATAGAATATGTCCTCAATAGTGTGAGGCACAGTTTTGCATAAACTTGATATGGTATCAGAGCCGAAATAAGATCCACGAGATCCATAGCCTCTGCTGTTAGACATGTCAATCCCAAACAACACAATGTCTTCTCCGTCGATCAGTCAGGTGATTAGTGTTAAGCTTACACAAGAAAATTATCTACTGTGGTCCACCCAAATCCTTCCCTACTTGCGTAGCCAAAACCTTGTTGGTTTTGTGGATGGATCCATGCCTGCACCAAGCCAGACGATCGCCGTTGAACCAAGTGAAGAAACAGGGAATCGCAAAATTATCATCAACCCTGAGTTCACAGTCTGGTACCCCCAGGACCAGCTGGTACTCAGCCTCATCAACTCATCAGTCACTGAGGAGGTTCTCAGCACGATGGTTGGAATCACCACTGCACGAGAAGCCTGGATTACGCTGGAGCGACAATTTGCTTCCACATCTCGAGCAAGAGCAATGCAGATCCGTATGGAACTCTCTACTATCCAGAAAAAGGACATGACAATTGCTGACTACTTTCGTAAAGTAAAACATCTTGGTGATACACTTGCTGCCATTGGCAAGCGAATAGAGGATGAAGAACTCATCGCCTACATGCTGCAAGGACTTGGTCCAGATTATGATCCTCTAGTCACAAGCATTACAACCAGAACAGATGTATACACTGTCAGCGACGTGTATGCTCACATGCTGAGCTATGAGATGCGGCACTTGCGTAAGGGTACATTTGAGCAACTTTCATCTGCTAACAATGTCAATAGGATATCCATTCGTGGAGGTGCCAATGGAGGTCGAGGTAGTCGCGGTCGTAGTCGTCAGTTAAATAGTGGTCATGGACAATCAAGGCGTACTGTGAACAATCCTGGACGTCAACCATCAAAGACACAAAGCAGCTCAGGCATTGTCTGTCAGATTTGTGGTAAGCCCAATCACGATGCTTTGCAATGCTGGCACAGATTTGATCAGGCATATCAAGCCGAAAATAATCTCAAACAAGCAGCTTTGGCAACCAGTGGATACACTAGTGACACAAACTGGTATGTTGACACTGGAGCCACAGATCATATCACCAATGACCTAGAGAGGCTTACCACCAGAGAACGCTACACTGGCACCGACCAAATTCAGGTTGCAAATGGCGCAGGTTTGTCTATCTCTCATATTGGGAATTCATTAATTTCTGGTTCATCTCTTGTTCTGAAACATATCCTATATGTTCCTAAAATCAATAAGCACCTAATTTCAGTACAAAGACTAGCATCTGATAATAATGCTGTTGTAGAATTTCACCCAAACTATTTTTTGGTTAAGGACCGAGTCACGAAGAAACTCCTGCTCCACGGTAGATGTAAGAATGGCCTATACGTTCTACCGCATAATTTCAGTCAAGCCTTGCTGACAGCCAAACTTTCGAAAGAACAATGGCACAGAAGGCTAGGGCACCCTGCATCTCCAATTACCATTAGAATTCTACAAGATAATAATTTAGCTATAGATACTAATATTCCCTCTTCCTCAATTTGTAATGCTTGTCAATTAGGGAAAGCACATCAATTGCCATTTGGTTCTTCTCAGCATGTATCTACAGCACCCCTTCAATTAATTCACACTGATGTATGGGGTCCATCCATTGCGTCAGTA
>NW_028257942.1:2500-5000 GCF_057944985.1 Cucurbita pepo subsp. pepo | reverse complement strand
CAAGGCTCATGTCGCACACCCAAAGGCACCCGATTCCAACCAGCCAAACATGTTCTGGCACCACCCGCCTTCAAAACATAGGGCTGGCCCAAGGCTGGCGAGGCATCACCACAACGTCACACACTCAACGAGGTTCATGCCGCACGCCCGAAGGCACCCGGCTCCACCCCACCTTGCATGTTTCATCATCGTACCAACCATCAACCATCCTCAAGCCAGCCCAAGTTAGAAGGCAACATCGCAACATTTCATTCTCAACAAGGCTCATGTCACATGCCCAAAGGCGCACCCGACACTGCCTGACCGTGCAAGTTTCGCCACCGCACCGCCGCCGTCAACCGCCCTCGTCCGCCGACCACCACTCCCACGCCCCAAGCATATGCCCATGTGCGGCGCATAGTGCTTGGGGCGTGTGGGTGGTGGAAGATATAGGGGTACCCCCGTGCCCAGCCCATGCAGACTAGTCACCCCCCTATATAGTACATTTTGAGGCATTTTTGGTCTGCCAGGCCTAGATACGATTTTTCTGAGCCGTCATACGGTCAAATATCTCAAGTTTTAGAGTGTTTTTTTCCATGAACTCGATTGATTCATGGATTGGACATTGTAATGGATCTAGAAATCAAGTTTCATAATTTTTCAACCAACCAATTTTTTTTAATGAATTTTTAAAAATTAAATAATAAGAAATTAAAAAAAATAGCTAGATTTGTCAAAAAAATCTGAATTTTTTTGGGAATCATTCTTTCATGTTTCTTAGCTCCCAGAAAAAAAATTACAACAAACCGACCACTCCACAAGTACTTTCACAATTAATGGGTGATGGATGGGGCGCGGGCGTGCACGCAGCAGCACGCGGGGCGGGGCGGGGCGCGCGCGCGCAGAAGAACGCGGGCGGGGCGGGGCGCGCGCGCGCGGGAGACGCTGGCGGGGCGGGGCGCGCGCGCGCAGAAGCACGCGGGCGGGGCGGGACGGGGCGCGCGCGCGCGGGAGAACGAGGGCTGGGCGGGGCGGGGCGCGCGCGCGCAGAAGCACGCGGGCGGGGGGGGACGGGGCGCGCGCGCGCGGGAGAACGAGGGCTGGGCGGGGCGGGGCGCGCGCGCGCAGAAGCACGCGGGCGGGGCGGGACGGGGCGCGCGCGCGCGGGAGAACGAGGGCTGGGCGGGGCGGGGCGCGCGCGCGCAGAAGCACGCGGGCGGGGCGGGACGGGGCGCGCGCGCGGGAGAACGAGGGCTGTGCGGGGCGTGGGGCGCGCACGCGCGCGCGCGCTGGCGGGGCAGGGCGGGGGTGGGGCAGGGCGGGGCGCACGCGGGTGGGGCATGGCGGGGCGGGCGAGCGCGAGGGAACGTTCCGACACTGCCCCACCGTGCGCGTTCCGCCACCGCACCACCGTCGTCAAACGCCCTCGACCTCCGACCACCACCCGTACGGCCCAAGCATATGCCCATGTGCGGCGCATAGTGCTTGGGGCGTGGGGGTGGCGGAAGATATAGGGGGTACCCCCGTGCCCAGCCCATGCAGACTAGTCACCCCCCTATATAGTACATTTTGAGGCATTTTTGGTCTGCCAGGCCTAGATACGATTTTTCTGAACGGTCATACGGTCAAATATCTCAAGTTTTATAATATTTTTTTCCATGAACTCGATTGATTCATGGATTGGACATTGTAATGGATCTAGAAATCAAGTTTCATAGTTTTTCAACCAACCAATTTTTTTTTAATGAATTTTTAAATATTAAATAATAAGAAATTAGAAAAAATAGTTAGAGTTGTAAAAAAAATCTGAAATTTTGTGGGAATCATTCTTTCTTTCATGTTGCTTAGCTCCCAGAAAAAAAATTACAACAAACCAACCACTCCACATGTACTTTCACAATTAATGGATGATGATTGTAAAAACAAGGTCCTGGTGGGTGTCTTAGTGTAATGTACTTGCTCTAGTATCAAAACTCTTCATTTTATTGTTTTAGACAACCAAAAGAAAAAAAAAAATAGTTAAATTTTTACGGGTGTCACTCTTTTCTTAGTTCCCCCAAAAAAAAAAAAAGTCACAACAATACAAGCATTAAAAATGAACATTCACTTTTCACGGGTATTGGGTTTGATGATATTTTTATAGTCCAAGGTTTTATACACGTTCTTACTTTCCACGGATGTTAGGTGTGATGAATTGTTGTAGGGGCTAACCTTCAAGGCTTTATACGTGTACTCACGCTTCATAGGTATTGGGTGTGATGTTTTCTTTATGGAGGTAACATCCAACACTTTTGATATGCTGTTGGTAGAACATTTATCACACATAGCATAGGATGGGGCTTGGCGTGCGCGAGGTGAGTGGGGGCGCGGGGGTGTGCAGGGAGAGCGCGCGGGGGCGTGCGGGGGTGTGCGGGGGGAGTGCGCGGGGGTGTGTGGGGGGAGCGCGCGCGGGGGGCGTGTAGGGTGTGCGAGGGTGGGCGGGGGGTGTGCGGGGGGAGTGCGCGGGGGGCGTGCAGGGTGT
>NW_028257940.1:180000-182500 GCF_057944985.1 Cucurbita pepo subsp. pepo | reverse complement strand
TTCATCACACCTAACATCCGTGGAAAG
Source organism: Cucurbita pepo subsp. pepo (assembly GCF_057944985.1). NCBI lineage: Eukaryota > Viridiplantae > Streptophyta > Magnoliopsida > Cucurbitales > Cucurbitaceae > Cucurbita > Cucurbita pepo. Next base: position 182,473 of record NW_028257940.1, on the reverse strand, counting down.
TAAGAACGTGTATAAAACCTTGGACTATAAAAATATCATCAAACCCAATACCCGTGAAAAGTGAATGTTCATTTTTAATGCTTGTATTGTTGTGACTTTTTTTTTTTTTGGGGGAACTAAGAAAAGAGTGACACCCGTAAAAATTTAACTATTTTTTTTTTCTTTTGGTTGTCTAAAACAATAAAATGAAGAGTTTTGATACTAGAGCAAGTACATTACACTAAGACACCCACCAGGACCTTGTTTTTACAATCATCATCCATTAATTGTGAAAGTACATGTGGAGTGGTTGGTTTGTTGTAATTTTTTTTCTGAGAGCTAAGCAACATGAAAGAATGATTCCCACAAAATTTCAGATTTTTTTTACAACTCTAACTATTTTTTCTAATTTCTTATTATTTAATATTTAAAAATTCATTAAAAAAAAATTGGTTGGTTGAAAAACTATGAAACTTGATTTCTAGATCCATTACAATGTCCAATCCATGAATCAATCGAGTTCATGGAAAAAAATATTATAAAACTTGAGATATTTGACCGTATGACCGTTCAGAAAAATCGTATCTAGGCCTGGCAGACCAAAAATGCCTCAAAATGTACTATATAGGGGGGTGACTAGTCTGCATGGGCTGGGCACGGGGGTACCCCCTATATCTTCCGCCACCCCCACGCCCCAAGCACTATGCGCCGCACATGGGCATATGCTTGGGCCGTACGGGTGGTGGTCGGAGGTCGAGGGCGTTTGACGACGGTGGTGCGGTGGCGGAACGCGCACGGTGGGGCAGTGTCGGAACGTTCCCTCGCGCTCGCCCGCCCCGCCATGCCCCACCCGCGTGCGCCCCGCCCTGCCCCGCCAGCGCGCGCGCGCGTGCGCGCCCCACGCCCCGCACAGCCCTCGTTCTCCCGCGCGCGCGCCCCGTCCCGCCCCGCCCGCGTGCTTCTGCGCGCGCGCGCCCCGCCCCGCCCAGCCCTCGTTCTCCCGCGCGCGCGCGCCCCGTCCCGCCCCGCCCGCGTGCTTCTGCGCGCACGCGCCCCGCCCCGCCCAGCCCTCGTTCTCCCGCGCGCGCGCGCCCCGTCCCCCCCCGCCCGCGTGCTTCTGCGCGCGCGCGCCCCGCCCCGCCCAGCCCTCGTTCTCCCGCGCGCGCGCGCCCCGTCCCGCCCCGCCCGCGTGCTTCTGCGCGCGCGCGCCCCGCCCCGCCAGCGTCTCCCGCGCGCGCGCGCCCCGCCCCGCCCGCGTTCTTCTGCGCGCGCGCGCCCCGCCCCGCCCCGCGTGCTGCTGCGTGCACGCCCGCGCCCCATCCATCACCCATTAATTGTGAAAGTACTTGTGGAGTGGTCGGTTTGTTGTAATTTTTTTTCTGGGAGCTAAGAAACATGAAAGAATGATTCCCAAAACAATTCAGATTTTTTTGACAAATCTAGCTATTTTTTTTAATTTCTTATTATTTAATTTTTAAAAATTCATTAAAAAAAATTGGTTTGTTGAAAAATTATGAAACTTGATTTCTAGATCCATTACAATGTCCAATCCATGAATCAATCGAGTTCATGGAAAAAAACACTCTAAAACTTGAGATATTTGACCGTATGACGGCTCAGAAAAATCGTATCTAGGCCTGGCAGACCAAAAATGCCTCAAAATGTACTATATAGGGGGGTGACTAGTCTGCATGGGCTGGGCACGGGGGTACCCCTATATCTTCCACCACCCACACGCCCCAAGCACTATGCGCCGCACATGGGCATATGCTTGGGGCGTGGGAGTGGTGGTCGGCGGACGAGGGCGGTTGACGGCGGCGGTGCGGTGGCGAAACTTGCACGGTCAGGCAGTGTCGGGTGCGCCTTTGGGCATGTGACATGAGCCTTGTTGAGAATGAAATGTTGCGATGTTGCCTTCTAACTTGGGCTGGCTTGAGGATGGTTGATGGTTGGTACGATGATGAAACATGCAAGGTGGGGTGGAGCCGGGTGCCTTCGGGCGTGCGGCATGAACCTCGTTGAGTGTGTGACGTTGTGGTGATGCCTCGCCAGCCTTGGGCCAGCCCTATGTTTTGAAGGCGGGTGGTGCCAGAACATGTTTGGCTGGTTGGAATCGGGTGCCTTTGGGTGTGCGACATGAGCCTTGTTGAGCACGGAATGTTACGATGTTGCCTTCTAACTGGGATTCTCTGGTGTGAGGACTGTGGATGGCTGCTGGTACGATGATGAAACATGCAAGGTGGGGTGGAGCCGGGTGCCTTCGGGCGTGCGGCATGAACCTCGTTGAGTGTGGGACGTTGTTGTGGTATGCCTCCCTTCCTTGGGCCAGCCCTATGTTTTGAAGGTTGCGTGGTGGGCAGAACATGCTTGGTGGGGTGGTGTCAAATGACTTTGGGCGTGCGACATGAGACTCGTTGAGCATGGAATGTAGCCTTCTAACTTTGGCTGGCTTGAGGATGGTTGATGGCTGGTACGACGACAAAACATGCAAGGT
>NW_028257940.1:170000-172500 GCF_057944985.1 Cucurbita pepo subsp. pepo | reverse complement strand
GCACTCCCACCCTGCACGCCCCCCGCGCACTCCACCCGCCCACCCTCGCACGCCCCCCGCGCACTCCACCCGCCCACCCTCGCACACCCTGCACGCCCCCCGCGCACTCCCCCCGCACACCCCCCGCCCACCCTCGCACACCCTACACGCCCCCCGCGCGCGCTCCCCCCACACACCCCCGCGCACTCCCCCCGCACACCCCCCGCACGCCCCCGCGCGCTCTCCCTGCACACCCCCGCGCCCCCACTCACCTCGCGCACGCCAAGCCCCATCCTATGCTATGTGTGATAAATGTTCTACCAACAGCATATCAAAAGTGTTGGATGTTACCTCCATAAAGAAAACATCACACCCAATACCTATGAAGCGTGAGTACACGTATAAAGCCTTGAAGGTTAGCCCCTACAACAATTCATCACACCTAACATCCGTGGAAAGTAAGAACGTGTATAAAACCTTGGACTATAAAAATATCATCAAACCCAATACCCGTGAAAAGTGAATGTTCATTTTTAATGCTTGTATTGTTGTGACTTTTTTTTTTTTGGGGGAACTAAGAAAAGAGTGACACCCGTAAAAATTTAACTATTTTTTTTTTTCTTTTGGTTGTCTAAAACAATAAAATGAAGAGTTTTGATACTAGAGCAAGTACATTACACTAAGACACCCACCAGGACCTTGTTTTTACAATCATCATCCATTAATTGTGAAAGTACATGTGGAGTGGTTGGTTTGTTGTAATTTTTTTTCTGGGAGCTAAGCAACATGAAAGAATGATTCCCACAAAATTTCAGATTTTTTTTACAACTCTAACTATTTTTTCTAATTTCTTATTATTTAATATTTAAAAATTCATTAAAAAAAAATTGGTTGGTTGAAAAACTATGAAACTTGATTTCTAGATCCATTACAATGTCCAATCCATGAATCAATCGAGTTCATGGAAAAAAATATTATAAAACTTGAGATATTTGACCGTATGACCGTTCAGAAAAATCGTATCTAGGCCTGGCAGACCAAAAATGCCTCAAAATGTACTATATAGGGGGGTGACTAGTCTGCATGGGCTGGGCACGGGGGTACCCCCTATATCTTCCGCCACCCCCACGCCCCAAGCACTATGCGCCGCACATGGGCATATGCTTGGGCCGTACGGGTGGTGGTCGGAGGTCGAGGGCGTTTGACGACGGTGGTGCGGTGGCGGAACGCGCACGGTGGGGCAGTGTCGGAACGTTCCCTCGCGCTCGCCCGCCCCGCCATGCCCCACCCGCGTGCGCCCCGCCCTGCCCCACCCCCGCCCTGCCCCGCCAGCGCGCGCGCGCGTGCGCGCCCCACGCCCCGCACAGCCCTCGTTCTCCCGCGCGCGCGCCCCGTCCCGCCCCGCCCGCGTGCTTCTGCGCGCGCGCGCCCCGCCCCGCCCAGCCCTCGTTCTCCCGCGCGCGCGCGCCCCGTCCCGCCCCGCCCGCGTGCTTCTGCGCGCGCGCGCCCCGCCCCGCCCAGCCCTCGTTCTCCCGCGCGCGCGCGCCCCGTCCCCCCCCGCCCGCGTGCTTCTGCGCGCGCGCGCCCCGCCCCGCCCAGCCCTCGTTCTCCCGCGCGCGCGCGCCCCGTCCCGCCCCGCCCGCGTGCTTCTGCGCGCGCGCGCCCCGCCCCGCCAGCGTCTCCCGCGCGCGCGCGCCCCGCCCCGCCAGCGTCTCCCGCGCGCGCGCGCCCCGCCCCGCCCGCGTTCTTCTGCGCGCGCGCGCCCCGCCCCGCCCCGCGTGCTGCTGCGTGCACGCCCGCGCCCCATCCATCACCCATTAATTGTGAAAGTACTTGTGGAGTGGTCGGTTTGTTGTAATTTTTTTTCTGGGAGCTAAGAAACATGAAAGAATGATTCCCAAAAAATTTCAGATTTTTTTGACAAATCTAGCTATTTTTTTTAATTTCTTATTATTTAATTTTTAAAAATTCATTAAAAAAAATTGGTTGGTTGAAAAATTATGAAACTTGATTTCTAGATCCATTACAATGTCCAATCCATGAATCAATCGAGTTCATGGAAAAAAACACTCTAAAACTTGAGATATTTGACCGTATGACGGCTCAGAAAAATCGTATCTAGGCCTGGCAGACCAAAAATGCCTCAAAATGTACTATATAGGGGGGTGACTAGTCTGCATGGGCTGGGCACGGGGGTACCCCTATATCTTCCACCACCCACACGCCCCAAGCACTATGCGCCGCACATGGGCATATGCTTGGGGCGTGGGAGTGGTGGTCGGCGGACGAGGGCGGTTGACGGCGGCGGTGCGGTGGCGAAACTTGCACGGTCAGGCAGTGTCGGGTGCGCCTTTGGGCATGTGACATGAGCCTTGTTGAGAATGAAATGTTGCGATGTTGCCTTCTAACTTGGGCTGGCTTGAGGATGGTTGATGGTTGGTACGATGATGAAACATGCAAGGTGGGGTGGAGCCGGGTGCCTTCGGGCGTGCGGCATGAACCTCGTTGAGTGTGTGACGTT
>NW_028257940.1:117500-120000 GCF_057944985.1 Cucurbita pepo subsp. pepo | reverse complement strand
ACCTCCATAAAGAAAACATCACACCCAATACCTATGAAGCGTGAGTACACGTATAAAGCCTTGAAGGTTAGCCCCTACAACAATTCATCACACCTAACATCCGTGGAAAGTAAGAACGTGTATAAAACCTTGGACTATAAAAATATCATCAAACCCAATACCCGTGAAAAGTGAATGTTCATTTTTAATGCTTGTATTGTTGTGACTTTTTTTTTTTTTGGGGGAACTAAGAAAAGAGTGACACCCGTAAAAATTTAACTATTTTTTTTTTCTTTTGGTTGTCTAAAACAATAAAATGAAGAGTTTTGATACTAGAGCAAGTACATTACACTAAGACACCCACCAGGACCTTGTTTTTACAATCATCATCCATTAATTGTGAAAGTACATGTGGAGTGGTTGGTTTGTTGTAATTTTTTTTCTGGGAGCTAAGCAACATGAAAGAAAGAATGATTCCCACAAAATTTCAGATTTTTTTTACAACTCTAACTATTTTTTCTAATTTCTTATTATTTAATATTTAAAAATTCATTAAAAAAAAATTGGTTGGTTGAAAAACTATGAAACTTGATTTCTAGATCCATTACAATGTCCAATCCATGAATCAATCGAGTTCATGGAAAAAAATATTATAAAACTTGAGATATTTGACCGTATGACCGTTCAGAAAAATCGTATCTAGGCCTGGCAGACCAAAAATGCCTCAAAATGTACTATATAGGGGGGTGACTAGTCTGCATGGGCTGGGCACGGGGGTACCCCCTATATCTTCCGCCACCCCCACGCCCCAAGCACTATGCGCCGCACATGGGCATATGCTTGGGCCGTACGGGTGGTGGTCGGAGGTCGAGGGCGTTTGACGACGGTGGTGCGGTGGCGGAACGCGCACGGTGGGGCAGTGTCGGAACGTTCCCTCGCGCTCGCCCGCCCCGCCATGCCCCACCCGCGTGCGCCCCGCCCTGCCCCACCCCCGCCCTGCCCCGCCAGCGCGCGCGCGCGTGCGCGCCCCACGCCCCGCACAGCCCTCGTTCTCCCGCGCGCGCGCCCCGTCCCGCCCCGCCCGCGTGCTTCTGCGCGCGCGCGCCCCGCCCCGCCCAGCCCTCGTTCTCCCGCGCGCGCGCGCCCCGTCCCGCCCCGCCCGCGTGCTTCTGCGCGCGCGCGCCCCGCCCCGCCCAGCCCTCGTTCTCCCGCGCGCGCGCGCCCCGTCCCCCCCCGCCCGCGTGCTTCTGCGCGCGCGCGCCCCGCCCCGCCCAGCCCTCGTTCTCCCGCGCGCGCGCGCCCCGTCCCGCCCCGCCCGCGTGCTTCTGTGCGCGCGCGCCCCGCCCCGCCAGCGTCTCCCGCGCGCGCGCGCCCCGCCCCGCCCGCGTTCTTCTGCGCGCGCGCGCCCCGCCCCGCCCCGCGTGCTGCTGCGTGCACGCCCGCGCCCCATCCATCACCCATTAATTGTGAAAGTACTTGTGGAGTGGTCGGTTTGTTGTAATTTTTTTTCTGGGAGCTAAGAAACATGAAAGAATGATTCCCAAAAAATTTCAGATTTTTTTGACAAATCTAGCTATTTTTTTTAATTTCTTATTATTTAATTTTTAAAAATTCATTAAAAAAAATTGGTTGGTTGAAAAATTATGAAACTTGATTTCTAGATCCATTACAATGTCCAATCCATGAATCAATCGAGTTCATGGAAAAAAACACTCTAAAACTTGAGATATTTGACCGTATGACGGCTCAGAAAAATCGTATCTAGGCCTGGCAGACCAAAAATGCCTCAAAATGTACTATATAGGGGGGTGACTAGTCTGCATGGGCTGGGCACGGGGGTACCCCTATATCTTCCACCACCCACACGCCCCAAGCACTATGCGCCGCACATGGGCATATGCTTGGGGCGTGGGAGTGGTGGTCGGCGGACGAGGGCGGTTGACGGCGGCGGTGCGGTGGCGAAACTTGCACGGTCAGGCAGTGTCGGGTGCGCCTTTGGGCATGTGACATGAGCCTTGTTGAGAATGAAATGTTGCGATGTTGCCTTCTAACTTGGGCTGGCTTGAGGATGGTTGATGGTTGGTACGATGATGAAACATGCAAGGTGGGGTGGAGCCGGGTGCCTTCGGGCGTGCGGCATGAACCTCGTTGAGTGTGTGACGTTGTGGTGATGCCTCGCCAGCCTTGGGCCAGCCCTATGTTTTGAAGGCGGGTGGTGCCAGAACATGTTTGGCTGGTTGGAATCGGGTGCCTTTGGGTGTGCGACATGAGCCTTGTTGAGCACGGAATGTTACGATGTTGCCTTCTAACTGGGATTCTCTGGTGTGAGGACTGTGGATGGCTGCTGGTACGATGATGAAACATGCAAGGTGGGGTGGAGCCGGGTGCCTTCGGGCGTGCGGCATGAACCTCGTTGAGTGTGGGACGTTGTTGTGGTATGCCTCCCTTCCTTGGGCCAGCCCTATGTTTTGAAGGTTGCGTGGTGGGCAGAACATGCTTGGTGGGGTGGTGTCAAATGACT
>NW_028257940.1:107500-110000 GCF_057944985.1 Cucurbita pepo subsp. pepo | reverse complement strand
ACCCTCGCACACCCTGCACGCCCCCCGCGCACTCCACCCACCCACTCCACCCGCGCACTCCCACCCTCGCACACCCTGCACGCCCCCCGCGCACTCCACCCGCGCACTCCCACCCTGCACGCCCCCCGCGCACTCCACCCGCCCACCCTCGCACGCCCCCCGCGCACTCCACCCGCCCACCCTCGCACACCCTGCACGCCCCCCGCGCACTCCCCCCGCACACCCCCCGCCCACCCTCGCACACCCTACACGCCCCCCGCGCGCGCTCCCCCCACACACCCCCGCGCACTCCCCCCGCACACCCCCCGCACGCCCCCGCGCGCTCTCCCTGCACACCCCCGCGCCCCCACTCACCTCGCGCACGCCAAGCCCCATCCTATGCTATGTGTGATAAATGTTCTACCAACAGCATATCAAAAGTGTTGGATGTTACCTCCATAAAGAAAACATCACACCCAATACCTATGAAGCGTGAGTACACGTATAAAGCCTTGAAGGTTAGCCCCTACAACAATTCATCACACCTAACATCCGTGGAAAGTAAGAACGTGTATAAAACCTTGGACTATAAAAATATCATCAAACCCAATACCCGTGAAAAGTGAATGTTCATTTTTAATGCTTGTATTGTTGTGACTTTTTTTTTTTTGGGGGGAACTAAGAAAAGAGTGACACCCGTAAAAATTTAACTATTTTTTTTTTTCTTTTGGTTGTCTAAAACAATAAAATGAAGAGTTTTGATACTAGAGCAAGTACATTACACTAAGACACCCACCAGGACCTTGTTTTTACAATCATCATCCATTAATTGTGAAAGTACATGTGGAGTGGTTGGTTTGTTGTAATTTTTTTTTCTGGGAGCTAAGCAACATGAAAGAATGATTCCCACAAAATTTCAGATTTTTTTTACAACTCTAACTATTTTTTCTAATTTCTTATTATTTAATATTTAAAAATTCATTAAAAAAAATTGGTTGGTTGAAAAACTATGAAACTTGATTTCTAGATCCATTACAATGTCCAATCCATGAATCAATCGAGTTCATGGAAAAAAATATTATAAAACTTGAGATATTTGACCGTATGACCGTTCAGAAAAATCGTATCTAGGCCTGGCAGACCAAAAATGCCTCAAAATGTACTATATAGGGGGGTGACTAGTCTGCATGGGCTGGGCACGGGGGTACCCCCTATATCTTCCGCCACCCCCACGCCCCAAGCACTATGCGCCGCACATGGGCATATGCTTGGGCCGTACGGGTGGTGGTCGGAGGTCGAGGGCGTTTGACGACGGTGGTGCGGTGGCGGAACGCGCACGGTGGGGCAGTGTCGGAACGTTCCCTCGCGCTCGCCCGCCCCGCCATGCCCCACCCGCGTGCGCCCCGCCCTGCCCCACCCCCGCCCTGCCCCGCCAGCGCGCGCGCGCGTGCGCGCCCCACGCCCCGCACAGCCCTCGTTCTCCCGCGCGCGCGCCCCGTCCCGCCCCGCCCGCGTGCTTCTGCGCGCGCGCGCCCCGCCCCGCCCAGCCCTCGTTCTCCCGCGCGCGCGCGCCCCGTCCCGCCCCGCCCGCGTGCTTCTGCGCGCGCGCGCCCCGCCCCGCCCAGCCCTCGTTCTCCCGCGCGCGCGCGCCCCGTCCCCCCCCGCCCGCGTGCTTCTGCGCGCGCGCGCCCCGCCCCGCCCAGCCCTCGTTCTCCCGCGCGCGCGCGCCCCGTCCCGCCCCGCCCGCGTGCTTCTGCGCGCGCGCGCCCCGCCCCGCCAGCGTCTCCCGCGCGCGCGCGCCCCGCCCCGCCCGCGTTCTTCTGCGCGCGCGCGCCCCGCCCCGCCCCGCGTGCTGCTGCGTGCACGCCCGCGCCCCATCCATCACCCATTAATTGTGAAAGTACTTGTGGAGTGGTCGGTTTGTTGTAATTTTTTTTCTGGGAGCTAAGAAACATGAAAGAATGATTCCCAAAAAATTTCAGATTTTTTTGACAAATCTAGCTATTTTTTTTAATTTCTTATTATTTAATTTTTAAAAATTCATTAAAAAAAATTGGTTGGTTGAAAAATTATGAAACTTGATTTCTAGATCCATTACAATGTCCAATCCATGAATCAATCGAGTTCATGGAAAAAAACACTCTAAAACTTGAGATATTTGACCGTATGACGGCTCAGAAAAATCGTATCTAGGCCTGGCAGACCAAAAATGCCTCAAAATGTACTATATAGGGGGGTGACTAGTCTGCATGGGCTGGGCACGGGGGTACCCCTATATCTTCCACCACCCACACGCCCCAAGCACTATGCGCCGCACATGGGCATATGCTTGGGGCGTGGGAGTGGTGGTCGGCGGACGAGGGCGGTTGACGGCGGCGGTGCGGTGGCGAAACTTGCACGGTCAGGCAGTGTCGGGTGCGCCTTTGGGCATGTGACATGAGCCTTGTTGAGAATGAAATGTTGCGATGTTGCCTTCTAACTTGGGCTGGCTTGAGGATGGTTGATGGTTGGTACGATGATG
>NW_028257940.1:65000-67500 GCF_057944985.1 Cucurbita pepo subsp. pepo | reverse complement strand
CATCACACCTAACATCCGTGGAAAGTAAGAACGTGTATAAAACCTTGGACTATAAAAATATCATCAAACCCAATACCCGTGAAAAGTGAATGTTCATTTTTAATGCTTGTATTGTTGTGACTTTTTTTTTTTTTGGGGGAACTAAGAAAAGAGTGACACCCGTAAAAATTTAACTATTTTTTTTTTTCTTTTGGTTGTCTAAAACAATAAAATGAAGAGTTTTGATACTAGAGCAAGTACATTACACTAAGACACCCACCAGGACCTTGTTTTTACAATCATCATCCATTAATTGTGAAAGTACATGTGGAGTGGTTGGTTTGTTGTAATTTTTTTTCTGGGAGCTAAGCAACATGAAAGAATGATTCCCACAAAATTTCAGATTTTTTTTACAACTCTAACTATTTTTTCTAATTTCTTATTATTTAATATTTAAAAATTCATTAAAAAAAAATTGGTTGGTTGAAAAACTATGAAACTTGATTTCTAGATCCATTACAATGTCCAATCCATGAATCAATCGAGTTCATGGAAAAAAATATTATAAAACTTGAGATATTTGACCGTATGACCGTTCAGAAAAATCGTATCTAGGCCTGGCAGACCAAAAATGCCTCAAAATGTACTATATAGGGGGGTGACTAGTCTGCATGGGCTGGGCACGGGGGTACCCCCTATATCTTCCGCCACCCCCACGCCCCAAGCACTATGCGCCGCACATGGGCATATGCTTGGGCCGTACGGGTGGTGGTCGGAGGTCGAGGGCGTTTGACGACGGTGGTGCGGTGGCGGAACGCGCACGGTGGGGCAGTGTCGGAACGTTCCCTCGCGCTCGCCCGCCCCGCCATGCCCCACCCGCGTGCGCCCCGCCCTGCCCCACCCCCGCCCTGCCCCGCCAGCGCGCGCGCGCGTGCGCGCCCCACGCCCCGCACAGCCCTCGTTCTCCCGCGCGCGCGCCCCGTCCCGCCCCGCCCGCGTGCTTCTGCGCGCGCGCGCCCCGCCCCGCCCAGCCCTCGTTCTCCCGCGCGCGCGCGCCCCGTCCCGCCCCGCCCGCGTGCTTCTGCGCGCGCGCGCCCCGCCCCGCCCAGCCCTCGTTCTCCCGCGCGCGCGCGCCCCGTCCCCCCCCGCCCGCGTGCTTCTGCGCGCGCGCGCCCCGCCCCGCCCAGCCCTCGTTCTCCCGCGCGCGCGCGCCCCGTCCCGCCCCGCCCGCGTGCTTCTGCGCGCGCGCGCCCCGCCCCGCCAGCGTCTCCCGCGCGCGCGCGCCCCGCCCCGCCCGCGTTCTTCTGCGCGCGCGCGCCCCGCCCCGCCCCGCGTGCTGCTGCGTGCACGCCCGCGCCCCATCCATCACCCATTAATTGTGAAAGTACTTGTGGAGTGGTCGGTTTGTTGTAATTTTTTTTCTGGGAGCTAAGAAACATGAAAGAATGATTCCCAAAAAAATTCAGATTTTTTTGACAAATCTAGCTATTTTTTTTAATTTCTTATTATTTAATTTTTAAAAATTCATTAAAAAAAATTGGTTGGTTGAAAAATTATGAAACTTGATTTCTAGATCCATTACAATGTCCAATCCATGAATCAATCGAGTTCATGGAAAAAAACACTCTAAAACTTGAGATATTTGACCGTATGACGGCTCAGAAAAATCGTATCTAGGCCTGGCAGACCAAAAATGCCTCAAAATGTACTATATAGGGGGGTGACTAGTCTGCATGGGCTGGGCACGGGGGTACCCCTATATCTTCCACCACCCACACGCCCCAAGCACTATGCGCCGCACATGGGCATATGCTTGGGGCGTGGGAGTGGTGGTCGGCGGACGAGGGCGGTTGACGGCGGCGGTGCGGTGGCGAAACTTGCACGGTCAGGCAGTGTCGGGTGCGCCTTTGGGCATGTGACATGAGCCTTGTTGAGAATGAAATGTTGCGATGTTGCCTTCTAACTTGGGCTGGCTTGAGGATGGTTGATGGTTGGTACGATGATGAAACATGCAAGGTGGGGTGGAGCCGGGTGCCTTCGGGCGTGCGGCATGAACCTCGTTGAGTGTGTGACGTTGTGGTGATGCCTCGCCAGCCTTGGGCCAGCCCTATGTTTTGAAGGCGGGTGGTGCCAGAACATGTTTGGCTGGTTGGAATCGGGTGCCTTTGGGTGTGCGACATGAGCCTTGTTGAGCACGGAATGTTACGATTACGATGTTGCCTTCTAACTGGGATTCTCTGGTGTGAGGACTGTGGATGGCTGCTGGTACGATGATGAAACATGCAAGGTGGGGTGGAGCCGGGTGCCTTCGGGCGTGCGGCATGAACCTCGTTGAGTGTGGGACGTTGTTGTGGTATGCCTCCCTTCCTTGGGCCAGCCCTATGTTTTGAAGGTTGCGTGGTGGGCAGAACATGCTTGGTGGGGTGGTGTCAAATGACTTTGGGCGTGCGACATGAGACTCGTTGAGCATGGAATGTAGCCTTCTAACTTTGGCTGGCTTGAGGATGGTTGATGGCTGGTA
>NW_028257940.1:55000-57500 GCF_057944985.1 Cucurbita pepo subsp. pepo | reverse complement strand
ACACCCTGCACGCCCCCCGCGCACTCCACCCGCGCACTCCCACCCTCGCACACCCTGCACGCCCCCCGCGCACTCCACCCACCCACTCCACCCGCGCACTCCCACCCTCGCACACCCTGCACGCCCCCCGCGCACTCCACCCGCGCACTCCCACCCTCGCACACCCTGCACGCCCCCCGCGCACTCCACCCACCCACTCCACCCGCGCACTCCCACCCTCGCACACCCTGCACGCCCCCCGCGCACTCCACCCGCGCACTCCCACCCTGCACGCCCCCCGCGCACTCCACCCGCCCACCCTCGCACGCCCCCCGCGCACTCCACCCGCCCACCCTCGCACACCCTGCACGCCCCCCGCGCACTCCCCCCGCACACCCCCCGCCCACCCTCGCACACCCTACACGCCCCCCGCGCGCGCTCCCCCCACACACCCCCGCGCACTCCCCCCGCACACCCCCCGCACGCCCCCGCGCGCTCTCCCTGCACACCCCCGCGCCCCCACTCACCTCGCGCACGCCAAGCCCCATCCTATGCTATGTGTGATAAATGTTCTACCAACAGCATATCAAAAGTGTTGGATGTTACCTCCATAAAGAAAACATCACACCCAATACCTATGAAGCGTGAGTACACGTATAAAGCCTTGAAGGTTAGCCCCTACAACAATTCATCACACCTAACATCCGTGGAAAGTAAGAACGTGTATAAAACCTTGGACTATAAAAATATCATCAAACCCAATACCCGTGAAAAGTGAATGTTCATTTTTAATGCTTGTATTGTTGTGACTTTTTTTTTTTTTGGGGGAACTAAGAAAAGAGTGACACCCGTAAAAATTTAACTATTTTTTTTTTTCTTTTGGTTGTCTAAAACAATAAAATGAAGAGTTTTGATACTAGAGCAAGTACATTACACTAAGACACCCACCAGGACCTTGTTTTTACAATCATCATCCATTAATTGTGAAAGTACATGTGGAGTGGTTGGTTTGTTGTAATTTTTTTTCTGGGAGCTAAGCAACATGAAAGAAAGAATGATTCCCACAAAATTTCAGATTTTTTTTACAACTCTAACTATTTTTTCTAATTTCTTATTATTTAATATTTAAAAATTCATTAAAAAAAAATTGGTTGGTTGAAAAACTATGAAACTTGATTTCTAGATCCATTACAATGTCCAATCCATGAATCAATCGAGTTCATGGAAAAAAATATTATAAAACTTGAGATATTTGACCGTATGACCGTTCAGAAAAATCGTATCTAGGCCTGGCAGACCAAAAATGCCTCAAAATGTACTATATAGGGGGGTGACTAGTCTGCATGGGCTGGGCACGGGGGTACCCCCTATATCTTCCGCCACCCCCACGCCCCAAGCACTATGCGCCGCACATGGGCATATGCTTGGGCCGTACGGGTGGTGGTCGGAGGTCGAGGGCGTTTGACGACGGTGGTGCGGTGGCGGAACGCGCACGGTGGGGCAGTGTCGGAACGTTCCCTCGCGCTCGCCCGCCCCGCCATGCCCCACCCGCGTGCGCCCCGCCCTGCCCCACCCCCGCCCTGCCCCGCCAGCGCGCGCGCGCGTGCGCGCCCCACGCCCCGCACAGCCCTCGTTCTCCCGCGCGCGCGCCCCGTCCCGCCCCGCCCGCGTGCTTCTGCGCGCGCGCGCCCCGCCCCGCCCAGCCCTCGTTCTCCCGCGCGCGCGCGCCCCGTCCCGCCCCGCCCGCGTGCTTCTGCGCGCGCGCGCCCCGCCCCGCCCAGCCCTCGTTCTCCCGCGCGCGCGCGCCCCGTCCCCCCCCGCCCGCGTGCTTCTGCGCGCGCGCGCCCCGCCCCGCCCAGCCCTCGTTCTCCCGCGCGCGCGCGCCCCGTCCCGCCCCGCCCGCGTGCTTCTGCGCGCGCGCGCCCCGCCCCGCCAGCGTCTCCCGCGCGCGCGCGCCCCGCCCCGCCCGCGTTCTTCTGCGCGCGCGCGCCCCGCCCCGCCCCGCGTGCTGCTGCGTGCACGCCCGCGCCCCATCCATCACCCATTAATTGTGAAAGTACTTGTGGAGTGGTCGGTTTGTTGTAATTTTTTTTCTGGGAGCTAAGAAACATGAAAGAATGATTCCCAAAAAAATTCAGATTTTTTTGACAAATCTAGCTATTTTTTTTAATTTCTTATTATTTAATTTTTAAAAATTCATTAAAAAAAATTGGTTGGTTGAAAAATTATGAAACTTGATTTCTAGATCCATTACAATGTCCAATCCATGAATCAATCGAGTTCATGGAAAAAAACACTCTAAAACTTGAGATATTTGACCGTATGACGGCTCAGAAAAATCGTATCTAGGCCTGGCAGACCAAAAATGCCTCAAAATGTACTATATAGGGGGGTGACTAGTCTGCATGGGCTGGGCACGGGGGTACCCCTATATCTTCCACCACCCACACGCCCCAAGCACTATGCGCCGCACATGGGCATATGCTTGGGGCGTGGGAGTGGTGGTCGGCGGACGAGGGCG
>NW_028257940.1:2500-5000 GCF_057944985.1 Cucurbita pepo subsp. pepo | reverse complement strand
ATGAAGCGTGAGTACACGTATAAAGCCTTGAAGGTTAGCCCCTACAACAATTCATCACACCTAACATCCGTGGAAAGTAAGAACGTGTATAAAACCTTGGACTATAAAAATATCATCAAACCCAATACCCGTGAAAAGTGAATGTTCATTTTTAATGCTTGTATTGTTGTGACTTTTTTTTTTTTTGGGGGAACTAAGAAAAGAGTGACACCCGTAAAAATTTAACTATTTTTTTTTTTCTTTTGGTTGTCTAAAACAATAAAATGAAGAGTTTTGATACTAGAGCAAGTACATTACACTAAGACACCCACCAGGACCTTGTTTTTACAATCATCATCCATTAATTGTGAAAGTACATGTGGAGTGGTTGGTTTGTTGTAATTTTTTTTCTGGGAGCTAAGCAACATGAAAGAAAGAATGATTCCCACAAAATTTCAGATTTTTTTTACAACTCTAACTATTTTTTCTAATTTCTTATTATTTAATATTTAAAAATTCATTAAAAAAAAATTGGTTGGTTGAAAAACTATGAAACTTGATTTCTAGATCCATTACAATGTCCAATCCATGAATCAATCGAGTTCATGGAAAAAAATATTATAAAACTTGAGATATTTGACCGTATGACCGTTCAGAAAAATCGTATCTAGGCCTGGCAGACCAAAAATGCCTCAAAATGTACTATATAGGGGGGTGACTAGTCTGCATGGGCTGGGCACGGGGGTACCCCCTATATCTTCCGCCACCCCCACGCCCCAAGCACTATGCGCCGCACATGGGCATATGCTTGGGCCGTACGGGTGGTGGTCGGAGGTCGAGGGCGTTTGACGACGGTGGTGCGGTGGCGGAACGCGCACGGTGGGGCAGTGTCGGAACGTTCCCTCGCGCTCGCCCGCCCCGCCATGCCCCACCCGCGTGCGCCCCGCCCTGCCCCACCCCCGCCCTGCCCCGCCAGCGCGCGCGCGCGTGCGCGCCCCACGCCCCGCACAGCCCTCGTTCTCCCGCGCGCGCGCCCCGTCCCGCCCCGCCCGCGTGCTTCTGCGCGCGCGCGCCCCGCCCCGCCCAGCCCTCGTTCTCCCGCGCGCGCGCGCCCCGTCCCGCCCCGCCCGCGTGCTTCTGCGCGCGCGCGCCCCGCCCCGCCCAGCCCTCGTTCTCCCGCGCGCGCGCGCCCCGTCCCCCCCCGCCCGCGTGCTTCTGCGCGCGCGCGCCCCGCCCCGCCCAGCCCTCGTTCTCCCGCGCGCGCGCGCCCCGTCCCGCCCCGCCCGCGTGCTTCTGCGCGCGCGCGCCCCGCCCCGCCAGCGTCTCCCGCGCGCGCGCGCCCCGCCCCGCCCGCGTTCTTCTGCGCGCGCGCGCCCCGCCCCGCCCCGCGTGCTGCTGCGTGCACGCCCGCGCCCCATCCATCACCCATTAATTGTGAAAGTACTTGTGGAGTGGTCGGTTTGTTGTAATTTTTTTTCTGGGAGCTAAGAAACATGAAAGAATGATTCCCAAAAAAATTCAGATTTTTTTGACAAATCTAGCTATTTTTTTTAATTTCTTATTATTTAATTTTTAAAAATTCATTAAAAAAAATTGGTTGGTTGAAAAATTATGAAACTTGATTTCTAGATCCATTACAATGTCCAATCCATGAATCAATCGAGTTCATGGAAAAAAACACTCTAAAACTTGAGATATTTGACCGTATGACGGCTCAGAAAAATCGTATCTAGGCCTGGCAGACCAAAAATGCCTCAAAATGTACTATATAGGGGGGTGACTAGTCTGCATGGGCTGGGCACGGGGGTACCCCTATATCTTCCACCACCCACACGCCCCAAGCACTATGCGCCGCACATGGGCATATGCTTGGGGCGTGGGAGTGGTGGTCGGCGGACGAGGGCGGTTGACGGCGGCGGTGCGGTGGCGAAACTTGCAGGGTCAGGCAGTGTCGGGTGCGCCTTTGGGCATGTGACATGAGCCTTGTTGAGAATGAAATGTTGCGATGTTGCCTTCTAACTTGGGCTGGCTTGAGGATGGTTGATGGTTGGTACGATGATGAAACATGCAAGGTGGGGTGGAGCCGGGTGCCTTCGGGCGTGCGGCATGAACCTCGTTGAGTGTGTGACGTTGTGGTGATGCCTCGCCAGCCTTGGGCCAGCCCTATGTTTTGAAGGCGGGTGGTGCCAGAACATGTTTGGCTGGTTGGAATCGGGTGCCTTTGGGTGTGCGACATGAGCCTTGTTGAGCACGGAATGTTACGATGTTGCCTTCTAACTGGGATTCTCTGGTGTGAGGACTGTGGATGGCTGCTGGTACGATGATGAAACATGCAAGGTGGGGTGGAGCCGGGTGCCTTCGGGCGTGCGGCATGAACCTCGTTGAGTGTGGGACGTTGTTGTGGTATGCCTCCCTTCCTTGGGCCAGCCCTATGTTTTGAAGGTTGCGTGGTGGGCAGAACATGCTTGGTGGGGTGGTGTCAAATGACTTTGGGCGTGCGACATGAGACTCGTTGAGCATG
>NW_028257939.1:0-2500 GCF_057944985.1 Cucurbita pepo subsp. pepo | reverse complement strand
GCGTGCTCGCCCGCCCTGCCCCACCTGCGTGTTCCCGCGTGCCGCGCGCCCCCCGCCCCGCCTCGCCCGCGTGCTCCCGCCTGCGCGCGCCCAGCCCCGCCCCGTCCACGTTGTCCCGCGCGCGCGCGCCTCGCCCAGCCCCGCCCGCATGCTCCCGCGCGCGCGCCCCGCCCAGCCCCGCCCGCGTGCTCCCGCGCGCGCGCCCCGCCCAGCCCCGCCCGCGTGCTCCCCGCGCGCGCGCCCCGCCCAGCCCCGCCCGCGTGCTCCCGCGCGCGCGCCCCGCCCAGCCCCGCCCGCGTGCTCCCGCGCGCGCGCCCCGCCCAGCCCCGCCCGCGTGCTCCCGCGCGCGCGCCCCGCCCATCCCCGCCCCGCCCGCCTTCTCTCGCGCGCGCGCCCCGCCCAGCCCCGCCCCGCCCGCCTTCTCTCGCGCGCGCGCGCCCCGCCCTGCCCCGCCCACGCCCCATCCATCACCCATTAATTGTGAAATTACATGTGGAGTTGTTGTTTTTTTGTAATTTTTTTTCTGGGAGCTAAGCAACATGAAAGAATGATTCCCACAAAATTTCAGATTTTTTTGACGGCTCTAGCTATTTTTTCTAATTTCTTATTATTTAATATTTAAAAAATTCATTAAAAAAAATTGGTTGGTTGAAAAATTATGAAACTTGATTTCTAGATCCATTACAATGTCCCATTCATGAATCAATCGAGTTCATGGAAAAAAACAATCTAAAACTTGAGATATTTGACCGTATGATGGCTCAGAAAAAATCGTATCTAGGCCTGGCAGACCAAAAATGCCTCAAAATGTACTATATAGGGGGGTGACTAGTCTGCATGGGCTGGGCACGGGGGTACCCCTATATCTTCCGCCACCCCCACGCCCCAAGCACTATGCGCCGCACATGGGCATATGCTTGGGGCGTGGGGGTGGTGGTCGGCGGATGAGGGCGGTTGACGGCGGCGATGCGGTGGCGAAACTTGCACGGTGAGGCAGTGTCGGGTGCCTTTGGGCGTGCGACATGAGCCTTGTTGAGAATGAAATGTTGCGATGTTGCCTTCTAACTTGGGCTGGCTTGAGGATGGTTGATGGTTGGCACGATGATGAAACATGCAATGTGGGGTGGAGCCGGGTGCCTTCGGGCGTGCGACATGAACCTCGTTGAGTGTGTGACGTTGTGGTGATGCCTGCCAGCCTTGGGCCAGCCCTATGTTTTGAAGGCCCGGTGGTGCCAGAACATGTTCGGCTGGTTGGAATCGGGTGCCTCTGGGCGTGCGACACGAGCCTCATTGAGCACGGAATGTTGCGATGTTGCCTTCTAATTGGGAATCTCTGGTGTGAGGAACTGTGGATGGTTGCTAGTATGACGATGAAACATGCAAGGTGGGGTGGAGCCGGGTGCCTTCGGGCGTGCGGCATGAACCTCGTTGAGTGTGGGACGTTGTTGTGGTGTATGCCTCCCTTTCTTGGGCCAGCCCTATGTTTTGAAGGCTGCGTGGTAGCAGAACATGCACGGTGGGGCGGTGTCAAATGCCTTTGGGCGTGCGACATGAGACCTGTTGAGAACGGAATGTTTCCTTCCAACTTGGGCTGGTTTGAGGATGGTTGATGGCTGGTACGATGATGAAACATGCAAGGTGGGGTGGAACTGGGTGCCTTCGGGTGTCCGGGATGAACCTCGTTGAGTGTGTGACGTTGTGGTGATGCCTCTGGCCCATCCTTGGGCCAGCCCTATGTTTTGAAGGTGGCGTGTTGGCAGAACATGCACGGTGGGGCGGTGTCAAGTGCCTTTAGGTGTGCGACATGAGCCTTGTTGAGCATCGAAGGGTTGTCTTGAGGATGGTTGATGGCTTGACCGCGCACGACGTTTTGGGCTTGGCTTCTTACGATGATTTTGCACCCCCGCTTGCAGTGGGTGTGAATAGTCGATCGTCGTCCAAGCTCGTTTTAGCGTACGGCGCATGAGTGGTGATTTGGTTGCTTGGGTCTATAGGCTTGATGCTCGGGCATCAAACTCTAGGCGCAACTCCTCCTCATTGGTGTGTCCCAAAGTATTTTGAGTGACCATATAGTCCATCGGTTCTTGCATAGATTACCTTCATGCACTGGTAGCATTGAGTCTTTGTTAGTCCCTTTCTATCATCGCCCCTTGTTGGGTGCATGATGAACTTGGAAGCCTGCTTCGCGTATCGCTTCAACCATTGCATGGCTTGTTGCGAAACGTGTCTCGGTTGCTTGTACTCTTGGATGCCGTGCATTTGGTGGCATGATGTGCTTGGGAAACCCCTGGAACATGTTGCCTATGTATTGCTAAATGAAGCATGAAAGAATGACGTTTGCTCCTACATTGCCCCCATTGTTGCCTCTCTCACACTCTCTTGGGAGGGAGGAGACGGTGAAATTTGGTGGCAAGTGGTCTGCAATCGTTGGTGTCGGAATGCTACCTGGTTGATCCTGCCAGTAGTCATATGCTTGTCTCAAAGATTAAGCCATGCATGA
>NW_028257938.1:202500-205698 GCF_057944985.1 Cucurbita pepo subsp. pepo | reverse complement strand
AAGCGTTCATAGCGACGTTGCTTTTTGATCCTTCGATGTCGGCTCTTCCTATCATTGTGAAGCAGAATTCACCAAGTGTTGGATTGTTCACCCACCAATAGGGAACGTGAGCTGGGTTTAGACCGTCGTGAGACAGGTTAGTTTTACCCTACTGATGACAGTGTCGCAATAGTAATTCAACCTAGTACGAGAGGAACCGTTGATTCGCACAATTGGTCATCGCGCTTGGTTGAAAAGCCAGTGGCGCGAAGCTACCGTGCGCTGGATTATGACTGAACGCCTCTAAGTCAGAATCCGGGCTAGAAGCGACGCATGCGCCCATCGCTTGATTGCCGACCAGCAGTAGGGGCCTTTTGGCCCCCAAAGGCACGTGTCGTTGGCTAAGCCCTTGTGACGGATGAGTCTCAAGGGCCGCCTTGTAACGTAATTCCCACTGAGCGATGGGTAGAATCCTTTGCAGACGACTTAAATATGCGACAGGGTATTGTAAGTGGCAGAGTGGCCTTGCTGCCACGATCCACTGAGATTCAGCCCTTCGTCGCTCCGATTCGTCCCTCCCCACACAATAAACCAATTTATTTATTTTAAGTGTCATGGAGGTTATACGCAAAGTAACGATTTTACATGTTTAAGTGTTGTTGGTTGGACATTCTCCAATGCAAGGCCATCTAAAATGCATGCGTGAGTTGGGTTGGTGTGGGTTCGGGTGGTAATGAGAATGGTGCATGGGGGGGGGGGGAGCATGGCCTGAGCGCTCGTGTGCATGCGAAGGCCTATGGCCAAGGCATGATCATGGGCGCCAATGTTGGCCCTCGTGCGTGCGCCAATGCTGGTCCTGCTCGCCAATCAGGCCCGGGAGCCCTGCTTGTCGTCGTGCACGTTCGCCCTACATGACCTTGAGTGCATGCGCGCCAAGCCCCGCGCCGCACCAACGCCCCTCTCACCCTTGCGCGCACATCATGCCCCCCAACACCAACCCAACGCAAGCACAAGTACAAGTCCATGTTCACTCTTGCCTACATGCCCACAACAAAGGGGCACGCGTGCTAGCCACAAAACCCTGAGAGGTTAACCTCTATGAAAAATCAAGACACCCAAAACCCTTGGAGGTTAACCAGCACACCTCCCGCGCCCTCCCCCCGCACACGCCCCCCCACCTCCCCCCGCACACCACCCGTGCGCGCGCTCCCCCCGCGCGCGCGCCCCCCGCACACCAACCGCGTGTGCTCGCCCCCGACCGCGCTCCCGCACACCTCCCGCGCGCGCGCTCGACCGCGCCCGTCTCCCCCCGAACGCCCACCGCGCGCACGCCCCCGACCGCGCCCCCGCACACCCCCGCTCGCGCGCGCTCCCCCCGCACGCCCACGTCGCGCACGCCCCCGACCGTGCCCCCCGCACGCCCACGTCGCGCACACCCCCGCACCCGCGCCCCCACCCCCCTCGCGCAGCACACGCCAAGCCCCATCCTATGCTATGTGCGATACATGCCCTACCAACACCTCATGCACCCTTACACACTCATAATGTCCACCAACACCCTCCAACGCAAACATACCTACAATCATATCAAAAGTGTTGGATGTTACCTCCATAAAAAATCATCACACCCAACAACAATTCATCACACCTAACATCCGTGGAAAGTAAGAACATGTATAAGCCTTGGACTATAAAAACATCATCAATGAAATGAACTAAGAAAAGAGTGATGAATTATTTTTTTCTTTTGGTTATCTAAAACAATGAAATGAAGAGTTTTGATACAAGAGTAGGTACATTAGACCAAGACGCCCACCATGACCTTGTTTTTACACCCATCACCCATTTAATTGTCAAAATACGTGTGTAGTGGTTGTTTTATTATTATTTTTTTTTTCTGGGAGCTAAGCAACTTGAAAGAATTATGCCCGCAAAATTTCAGATTTTTTCGACAACTATAACTATTTTTTCTAATTTCTTATTATTTAATATTTAAAAATTCATTAAAAAAAATTGGTTGGTTGAAAAATTATGAAACTTGATTTTTAAACTCTTTAGAATGTCCCATTAATGAATCAATCCAGCTCACGGAAAAAAAACAATATAAAACTTGAGATATTTGACTGTATGACCGTTCGGAAAAATCGTATCTAGGCCTGGCAGACCAAAAATGCCTCAAAATGTACTATATAGGGGGGTGACTAGTCTGCATGGGCTGGGCACGGGGGTACCCCTATATCTTCCGCCACCCCCACGCCCCAAGCACTATGTGCCGCACATGGGCATATGCTTGGGGCACGGGGGTGGTGGTCGGAGGTCGAGGCCGATTGATGGTGGCGGAATGCCCACGGTGAGGTGGTGTCGGAATGGTCCTGCGTGCTCGCCCGCCCTGCCCCACCTGCGTGTTCCCGCGTGCGCGCGCCCCCCGCCCCGCCTCGCCCGCGTGCTCCCGCCTGCGCGCGCCCAGCCCCGCCCCGTCCACGTTGTCCCGCGCGCGCGCCTCGCCCAGCCCCGCCCGCATGCTCCCGCGCGCGCGCCCCGCCCAGCCCCGCCCGCGTGCTCCCGCGCGCGCGCCCCGCCCAGCCCCGCCCGCGTGCTCCCGCGCGCGCGCCCCGCCCAGCCCCGCCCGCGTGCTCCCGCGCGCGCGCCCCGCCCAGCCCCGCCCGCGTGCTCCCGCGCGCGCGCCCCGCCCATCCCCGCCCCGCCCGCCTTCTCTCGCGCGCGCGCCCCGCCCAGCCCCGCCCCGCCCGCCTTCTCTCGCGCGCGCGCGCCCCGCCCTGCCCCGCCCACGCCCCATCCATCACCCATTAATTGTGAAATTACATGTGGAGTTGTTGTTTTTTTGTAATTTTTTTTCTGGGAGCTAAGCAACATGAAAGAATGATTCCCACAAAATTTCAGATTTTTTTGACGGCTCTAGCTATTTTTTCTAATTTCTTATTATTTAATATTTAAAAATTCATTAAAAAAAATTGGTTGGTTGAAAAATTATGAAACTTGATTTCTAGATCCATTACAATGTCCCATTCATGAATCAATCGAGTTCATGGAAAAAAACAATCTAAAACTTGAGATATTTGACCGTATGATGGCTCAGAAAAATCGTATCTAGGCCTGGCAGACCAAAAATGCCTCAAAATGTACTATATAGGGGGGTGACTAGTCTGCATGGGCTGGGCACGGGGGTACCCCTATATCTTCCGCCACCCCCACGCCCCA
>NW_028257938.1:147500-152500 GCF_057944985.1 Cucurbita pepo subsp. pepo | reverse complement strand
TTCGACGTACTACAAAACACAATGATGAGTTTGTTCAATGGATTGGCTGATGAATTCAGATCAACAGTCGACGACCTCCAAGAAAGGATGTCCGCCATGAGCACTCGAATTGAAGTTACCATGAAAGCCGTGGAAGGTGTCACGGCTGGACAAACTAATGCAGGATCCAACAAACTAAGGTTCCCAGACCCTAGAGCCTTCAAAGGGAATCGGGACGCCAAAGAGTTGGAGAACTTCATCTTTGACGTCGAACAGTACTTCAAAGCCACAACGGCTTGTACCGACGACAAGAAGGTGACTGTAGCTGCGATGTATCTCGTAGACGACGCCAAACTGTGGTGGCGTACGAAGGTGCAAGACATCGAGGATGGATTGTGCACCATTGACTCATGGGAGGACCTCAAGAGAGAGTTGAGGGAACAATTCCTCCCCGAAAACGCAGGACACATAGCAATGGAGAAAATAGTAGCCCTAAAACACACCGGAAACATACGGGACTACGTCAGACAATTCTCAACCCTGATGCTGGATATCAGGGGTACAGCAGAGAAGGACAAGGTGTTCTTCTTTATAAATGGTCTACAACCGTGGGCCAAAACAAAGATACATGAGAACAGGGTCCAAACCCTAGCTGCCGCAATGGCCTGCGCCGAGAGACTCGTGGACTGTGGGAACGAAGCAGGATCCCAAAGAAGAGCGACACCAGCCCCAAACAATGGGGGCAAACCATACCGACCACCAGGCCATCGAAATGGAAGCCCCAACAGATCGAATGGATGGACGGATAGACCTCCTCAGAACAATCAAGCGGGGACATCTCGAGGGCCTTACCACCAAAAGAACCACCCGACGACGCCTTTGCAATGCATGCTATGTAAAGGCCCCCACAAGGTATCCTACTGTCCTCATCGGGCCTCTCTCACTGCACTCCAAGTGTCCATTCAAGAGAGCAATGAGGCAAGGGTCGAGACTTTGCTAGACAAGAAAGAAGATCACGACAACCCCCGAATGGGCGCACTCAAATTCTTGTCAGCCCTCCAACGGAAAGTCGAACCGAAGGAGATAATAGAGAAAGGGCTTATGTTCGTAGATGCCACCATAAACTCTCGACTGAGCAAGAGCACTCTGATAGACTCTGGAGCAACCCACAACTTCATTGCTGATCAAGAAGCCAGAAGATTGGGACTCACCATAGGAAAAGACCCGGGGAAAATGAAAGCTGTCAACTCCGAGGCCTTGCCTATTGTGGGAGTTTCCAAAGGAGTCCCCTTCAAAATAGGGGATTGGACTGGAGAGCTAGACCTTGTCGTGGTTCGCATGGACGACTTTGATGTGGTACTTGGGATGGAGTTCCTCCTAGAACACAAAGTCATCCCAATGCCATTGGCAAAATGCTTGGTGATCACCGACCGTAACCCCACAGTAATACCTGCAAGCATCAAGCAACCAGGTAATCTTCGGATGATCTCGGCCATACAGCTGAAAAGGGGACTCGCACGAGAGGAACCTACCTTCATGGCCATACCACTGATAGAAGAGGCAACCACCGAAGAGACTGTCCCAGAGGAAATCAAGGATGTATTAGACAGCTATACCGACATAATGCCAGAGAGTCTACCACAAACACTACCACCTCGTCGAGGCATTGACCACGAAATCGAACTCCTCCCCGGGGTTAAGCCGCCCGCAAAGAATGCATACCGGATGGCTCCACCCGAGCTAGCCGAATTGAGGAAACAACTAGACGAGTTGCTGAAGGCGGGATTCATTCGCCCGGCAAAGGCCCCTTATGGAGCCCCCGTACTATTCCAGAAGAAGAAGGATGGGACGTTGCGTCTGTGCATAGACTACAGAGCCTTAAACAAGGTGACAGTACGCAACAAATATCCTCTGCCGATAATATCTGATTTGTTCGACCAACTTCACGGGGCCAAGTACTTCACGAAATTGGACTTACGATCGGGATATTATCAAGTACGTATTGCCGAAGGGGACGAACCCAAGACGACGTGCGTAACAAGATATGGGGCCTTCGAATTCCTAGTAATGCCCTTTGGCTTGACAAACGCCCCAGCTACGTTCTGCACGTTGATGAACCAGGTTTTCTACGAATACCTGGATCAGTTCGTCATAGTATACCTCGATGACATTGTTGTTTACAGCACAACCCTCGAGGAACACAAAGTGCACTTGAAGTTAGTGTTTGACAAGCTCCGGCAGAACCAGCTGTATGTGAAGAAGGAGAAATGTGCATTCGCACAAACATGCATCCACTTCCTTGGACATGTCGTCAGATGTGGACAAATCAGTATGGATAGCGACAAGATAAAAGCTATCCAAGAATGGAAGGTTCCTACTTCCGTATCTGAGTTGAGGTCCTTCTTAGGACTAGCCAACTACTATAGGCGGTTCGTCGAAGGGTTTTCACGACGAGCCGCCCCATTGACAGAGCTGTTGAAGAAAGACCACCATTGGTCGTGGTCGAAGGATTGTCAAATGGCCTTTGAAAATCTGAAAACAACCATGACGAGGGGTCCTGTCCTCGGGTTGGTTGACGTCACAAAGCCATTTGAAGTGGAAACCGATGCTTCCGACTTTGCTCTCGGTGGGGTCCTTATTCAAGAAGGTCACCCCATCGCTTACGAAAGTCGAAAGCTCAACGATGCCGAACGAAGATACACTGTCTCCGAGAAAGAAATGCTGGCTGTAGTCCATTGCCTTCGAGTCTGGAGACAGTACCTCTTAGGATCGCAGTTCGTAGTGAAGACGGATAACAGCGCCACTTGCCACTTCTTTGATCAACCAAAATTAACAGCAAAACAAGCCCGGTGGCAGGAGTCGTTGGCTGAATTCGACTTCAAGTTTGAACACAAAGCGGGAAAGAGTAATCAAGCAGCCGACGCGCTGAGTCGGAAGGGCGAACATGCGGCCCTGTGCATGTTAGCCCATATTCATTCAAGTAAGATCGACGGATCGATGCGCGACATCATCAAGGAACATTTACACAAAGACCCATCGGCCAAAGCCGTTGTCGAACTAGCTAAGGCTGGAAAGACACGGCAGTTTTGGGTTGAGGGGGACCTCCTAATAACCAAAGGAAACAGATTGTACGTCCCAAGAACGGGGGAACTGAGGAAGAAGCTCATTCAAGAATGTCACGACACCTTATGGGCCGGACACCCGGGATGGCAAAGAACATACGCCCTAATAAAGAAGGGGTACTTCTGGCCAAACATGCGAGACGACATCATGCAATACACCAAGACGTGCCTCATCTGCCAACAGGATAAGGTCGAGAAAGCCAAAGTCTCTGGACTCTTGGAACCTCTACCTGTGCCAACAAGACCCTGGGAAAGTGTATCTCTGGACTTCATAACACACCTCCCAAAAGTCGGGGAATATGACGCCATCTTGGTTATTGTGGACCGGTTCTCAAAATATGCGACGTTCATCCCCACTCCCAAACTATGTTCGGCGGAACTCACAGCCCAACTGTTTTTCAAACACGTTGTAAAGTTATGGGGCATTCCGTCGAGCATCATCAGTGACAGGGATGGCAGATTCATTGGGACATTCTGGACTGAGTTATTCGCTTTCTTGGGAACAACCTTGAACATCTCCTCGAGTTATCACCCTCAAACCGATGGACAGACAGAACGGTTCAACTGCTTGCTCGAAGAATACTTACGTCACTTCGTCGACGCTCGCCAAAAGAACTGGATACAATTGTTAGATGTCGCCCAATTTTGCTTCAATTGTCAAACAAGCTCGTCTACAGGGAAGAGTCCCTTTGAAATTGTAAGTGGACGACAACCGGCCTTACCCCATATTATTGATCATCCTTATGCAGGAAAAAACCCTCAAGCTCACAACTTTACAAGAGAATGGAAGCAGACGACAGATATAGCCCGAGCATATTTAGAGAAGGCTTCCAAGCATATGAAGAAATGGGCGGACAAGAAGCGTCGCCCCCTTCATTTCCGTGCAGGAGATCAAGTCCTTATCAAGCTGAGACCAGAACAGATCAGGTTTCGTAGCCGAAAGGACCAGAGATTAGTTCGTAAATACGAAGGCCCGGTTGAAGTCCTTAAAAAGATTGGGGCTACCTCCTACCGAGTTGCACTCCCCGCATGGATGAAAATTCACCCCGTCATTCATGTGAGCAACTTGAAGCCCTATCACCCTGATCCAGACGACGACCATCGAAATACAACCACAAGACCGAGCATCGATCTGAAACAAAAAGAAACAAAGGAAGTGGAAGAGATCCTAGCCGACAGGGTTAGGAAGATAGGAAGACCTGTACGGACGATTCGTGAATTCCTTGTCAAATGGAAGAATCTCCCTACAGAGGAAACAAGCTGGGAACGCGCCGAAGATCTGAACTCCGCCGCCACCCACATCGCAAGGTATGAAAGTAGTCGGTTGACGGGGACGTCAACCAATTAGGTGGGGGAGGATGTCACGGTCATGCCTGTCCAGGGCCTGTTGCCCATGGCCGCATGCCCATGACAAGCCAAACCCTTGTCATGTCTTTTCATTCTAGTGTTTTTCCCTTTGTAATTCTAGAGCGTATGACACCTCAAGAAAATCATGTCTAGGCCTGACAGAACTAAAATGGCCCAGAATGTACTATAGGGGGATATGACTAGTCGTCAACTTCTCCCTACCCAAGGTTATATATGCTAAGCCGTTGTTATCTTTCTCTTGCTTGCTTATATAACGTCTCTTTCTAAAATCTCTCTTTCAAAAATCTCTCTCTCTCCTCGTTTTCTAAAACCTTCTTTTAAAACCGAGGCTAGAGGCTCGACCGTACGTCGCTTGGCCGTAGGCGACGCAAGAACAAATTGGCTTAACTCACTTGTCGCTGGAAAGTGAGTGCCGCACAATCGCTAGTCCGCTGCCTTCGAAAGTGCGATTGTGTCACCCTGCCCCACCTGCGTGTTCCCGCGTGCGCGCGCCCCCCGCCCCGCCTCGCCCGCGTGCTCCCGCCTGCGCGC
>NW_028257937.1:205000-207205 GCF_057944985.1 Cucurbita pepo subsp. pepo | reverse complement strand
GATCCGTCGAGTTATCATGAATCATCAGAGCAACGGGCAGAGCCCGCGTCGACCTTTTATCTAATAAATGCATCCCTTCCAGAAGTCGGGGTTTGTTGCACGTATTAGCTCTAGAATTACTACGGTTATCCGAGTAGCAAATACCATCAAACAAACTATAACTGATTTAATGAGCCATTCGCAGTTTCACAGTCTGAATTAGTTCATACTTACACATGCATGGCTTAATCTTTGAGACAAGCATATGACTACTGGCAGGATCAACCAGGTAGCATTCCAACACAACGTTGCAAACCACATGCCACCATATTTCACCATCTCCCCCTCCAAATGGAGTGTGAGAGAGGCAACAATGGTGGCAATGCAGGAGCAAGCGTCATTCCTTCATGCTTCGTTTAGCAATACATAGGCAACATGTTCGAGGGGATTCCCAAGCACATCATGCCACCAAATGCACGGCATCCGAGAGTGCAAGCAACCGAGACGCATTTCGCAACAAGCCATGCAAAGGTTGAAGCAATATGCGAAGCGGGCTTCCAAGTTCATCATGCACCCAACAAGGGTGCTGATAGAAAGGGACTAACAAGACTCGATGCTACCAGTGCATGAGGTAATCTGTGCAAGAACCAATGGACTACGGCCACTCAAAATACTTCGGGACACACCAATGAGGAGGAGATGTCACCTACAGTTTGATGCCCGAGCATCAAGCCTATAGACCCAAGCAACCAAATCACCACTCATGCGCCGTACGCTAAAACGAGCTTGGACGACGATTGACTATTCACACCCACTGCAAGAGGGGGTTCAAAATCATCATCCGAAGCCAAGCCCAAAACGTCGTGCGCGATCAAGCCTTCGACCATCCTATAGCCAGCCCAAGTTATCAGACAACATCACAACATTCAGTGCAAAGCAAGGCTCATGTCGCACGCCCAAAGGCACTTGACACCGCCCCACCATGCATGTTCTGCATACACGCCACCTTCAAAACATAGAGCTGGCCCAAGGATGGCCCAATAGCATCACCACAACGTCACACACTCAACGAGGTTCATGTCAGACGCCCAAAGGCACCCAACTCCACCCCACCTTGCATGTTTTGTCGTCGTACCAGCCATCAACCATCCTCAAGCCAGCCAAAGTTAGAAGGCTACATTCCATGCTCAACGAGTCTCATGTCGCACGCCCAAAGTCATTTGACACCACCCCACCAAGCATGTTCTGCCCACCACGCAACCTTCAAAACATAGGGCTGGCCCAAGGAAGGGAGGCATACCACAACAACGTCCCACACTCAACGAGGTTCATGCCGCACGCCCGAAGGCACCCGGCTCCACCCCACCTTGCATGTTTCATCATCGTACCAGCAGCCATCCACAGTCCTCACACCAGAGAATCCCAGTTAGAAGGCAACATCGTAACATTCCGTGCTCAACAAGGCTCATGTCGCACACCCAAAGGCACCCGATTCCAACCAGCCAAACATGTTCTGGCACCACCCGCCTTCAAAACATAGGGCTGGCCCAAGGCTGGCGAGGCATCACCACAACGTCACACACTCAACGAGGTTCATGCCGCACGCCCGAAGGCACCCGGCTCCACCCCACCTTGCATGTTTCATCATCGTACCAACCATCAACCATCCTCAAGCCAGCCCAAGTTAGAAGGCAACATCGCAACATTTCATTCTCAACAAGGCTCATGTCACATGCCCAAAGGCGCACCCGACACTGCCTGACCGTGCAAGTTTCGCCACCGCACCGCCGCCGTCAACCGCCCTCGTCCGCCGACCACCACTCCCACGCCCCAAGCATATGCCCATGTGCGGAGCATAGTGCTTGGGGCGTGTGGGTGGTGGAAGATATAGGGGTACCCCCGTGCCCAGCCCATGCAGACTAGTCACCCCCCTATATAGTACATTTTGAGGCATTTTTGGTCTGCCAGGCCTAGATACGATTTTTCTGAGCCGTCATACGGTCAAATATCTCAAGTTTTAGAGTGTTTTTTTCCATGAACTCGATTGATTCATGGATTGGACATTGTAATGGATCTAGAAATCAAGTTTCATAATTTTTCAACCAACCAATTTTTTTTAATGAATTTTTAAAAATTAAATAATAAGAAATTAAAAAAAATAGCTAGATTTGTCAAAAAAATCTGAATTTTTTTGGGAATCATTCTTTCATGTTTCTTAGCTCCCAG
>NW_028257937.1:172500-175000 GCF_057944985.1 Cucurbita pepo subsp. pepo | reverse complement strand
CACCAAGCATGTTCTGCCCACCACGCAACCTTCAAAACATAGGGCTGGCCCAAGGAAGGGAGGCATACCACAACAACGTCCCACACTCAACGAGGTTCATGCCGCACGCCCGAAGGCACCCGGCTCCACCCCACCTTGCATGTTTCATCATCGTACCAGCAGCCATCCACAGTCCTCACACCAGAGAATCCCAGTTAGAAGGCAACATCGTAACATTCCGTGCTCAACAAGGCTCATGTCGCACACCCAAAGGCACCCGATTCCAACCAGCCAAACATGTTCTGGCACCACCCGCCTTCAAAACATAGGGCTGGCCCAAGGCTGGCGAGGCATCACCACAACGTCACACACTCAACGAGGTTCATGCCGCACGCCCGAAGGCACCCGGCTCCACCCCACCTTGCATGTTTCATCATCGTACCAACCATCAACCATCCTCAAGCCAGCCCAAGTTAGAAGGCAACATCGCAACATTTCATTCTCAACAAGGCTCATGTCACATGCCCAAAGGCGCACCCGACACTGCCTGACCGTGCAAGTTTCGCCACCGCACCGCCGCCGTCAACCGCCCTCGTCCGCCGACCACCACTCCCACGCCCCAAGCATATGCCCATGTGCGGCGCATAGTGCTTGGGGCGTGTGGGTGGTGGAAGATATAGGGGTACCCCCGTGCCCAGCCCATGCAGACTAGTCACCCCCCTATATAGTACA
Source organism: Cucurbita pepo subsp. pepo (assembly GCF_057944985.1). NCBI lineage: Eukaryota > Viridiplantae > Streptophyta > Magnoliopsida > Cucurbitales > Cucurbitaceae > Cucurbita > Cucurbita pepo. Next base: position 174,289 of record NW_028257937.1, on the reverse strand, counting down.
TTTTGAGGCATTTTTGGTCTGCCAGGCCTAGATACGATTTTTCTGAGCCGTCATACGGTCAAATATCTCAAGTTTTAGAGTGTTTTTTTCCATGAACTCGATTGATTCATGGATTGGACATTGTAATGGATCTAGAAATCAAGTTTCATAATTTTTCAACCAACCAATTTTTTTTAATGAATTTTTAAAAATTAAATAATAAGAAATTAAAAAAAATAGCTAGATTTGTCAAAAAAATCTGAATTTTTTTGGGAATCATTCTTTCATGTTTCTTAGCTCCCAGAAAAAAAATTACAACAAACCGACCACTCCACAAGTACTTTCACAATTAATGGGTGATGGATGGGGCGCGGGCGTGCACGCAGCAGCACGCGGGGCGGGGCGGGGCGCGCGCGCGCAGAAGAACGCGGGCGGGGCGGGGCGCGCGCGCGCGGGAGACGCTGGCGGGGCGGGGCGCACGCGCGCAGAAGCACGCGGGCGGGGCGGGACGGGGCGCGCGCGCGCGGGAGAACGAGGGCTGGGCGGGGCGGGGCGCGCGCGCGCAGAAGCACGCGGGCGGGGGGGGACGGGGCGCGCGCGCGCGGGAGAACGAGGGCTGGGCGGGGCGGGGCGCGCGCGCGCAGAAGCACGCGGGCGGGGCGGGACGGGGCGCGCGCGCGCGGGAGAACGAGGGCTGGGCGGGGCGGGGCGCGCGCGCGCAGAAGCACGCGGGCGGGGCGGGACGGGGCGCGCGCGCGGGAGAACGAGGGCTGTGCGGGGCGTGGGGCGCGCACGCGCGCGCGCGCTGGCGGGGCAGGGCGGGGGTGGGGCAGGGCGGGGCGCACGCGGGTGGGGCATGGCGGGGCGGGCGAGCGCGAGGGAACGTTCCGACACTGCCCCACCGTGCGCGTTCCGCCACCGCACCACCGTCGTCAAACGCCCTCGACCTCCGACCACCACCCGTACGGCCCAAGCATATGCCCATGTGCGGCGCATAGTGCTTGGGGCGTGGGGGTGGCGGAAGATATAGGGGGTACCCCCGTGCCCAGCCCATGCAGACTAGTCACCCCCCTATATAGTACATTTTGAGGCATTTTTGGTCTGCCAGGCCTAGATACGATTTTTCTGAACGGTCATACGGTCAAATATCTCAAGTTTTATAATATTTTTTTCCATGAACTCGATTGATTCATGGATTGGACATTGTAATGGATCTAGAAATCAAGTTTCATAGTTTTTCAACCAACCAATTTTTTTTTAATGAATTTTTAAATATTAAATAATAAGAAATTAGAAAAAATAGTTAGAGTTGTAAAAAAAATCTGAAATTTTGTGGGAATCATTCTTTCTTTCATGTTGCTTAGCTCCCAGAAAAAAAATTACAACAAACCAACCACTCCACATGTACTTTCACAATTAATGGATGATGATTGTAAAAACAAGGTCCTGGTGGGTGTCTTAGTGTAATGTACTTGCTCTAGTATCAAAACTCTTCATTTTATTGTTTTAGACAACCAAAAGAAAAAAAAAATAGTTAAATTTTTACGGGTGTCACTCTTTTCTTAGTTCCCCCAAAAAAAAAAAAAGTCACAACAATACAAGCATTAAAAATGAACATTCACTTTTCACGGGTATTGGGTTTGATGATATTTTTATAGTCCAAGGTTTTATACACGTTCTTACTTTCCACGGATGTTAGGTGTGATGAATTGTTGTAGGGGCTAACCTTCAAGGCTTTATACGTGTACTCACGCTTCATAGGTATTGGGTGTGATGTTTTCTTTATGGAGGTAACATCCAACACTTTTGA
>NW_028257937.1:90000-92500 GCF_057944985.1 Cucurbita pepo subsp. pepo | reverse complement strand
AGGCTACATTCCATGCTCAACGAGTCTCATGTCGCACGCCCAAAGTCATTTGACACCACCCCACCAAGCATGTTCTGCCCACCACGCAACCTTCAAAACATAGGGCTGGCCCAAGGAAGGGAGGCATACCACAACAACGTCCCACACTCAACGAGGTTCATGCCGCACGCCCGAAGGCACCCGGCTCCACCCCACCTTGCATGTTTCATCATCGTACCAGCAGCCATCCACAGTCCTCACACCAGAGAATCCCAGTTAGAAGGCAACATCGTAACATTCCGTGCTCAACAAGGCTCATGTCGCACACCCAAAGGCACCCGATTCCAACCAGCCAAACATGTTCTGGCACCACCCGCCTTCAAAACATAGGGCTGGCCCAAGGCTGGCGAGGCATCACCACAACGTCACACACTCAACGAGGTTCATGCCGCACGCCCGAAGGCACCCGGCTCCACCCCACCTTGCATGTTTCATCATCGTACCAACCATCAACCATCCTCAAGCCAGCCCAAGTTAGAAGGCAACATCGCAACATTTCATTCTCAACAAGGCTCATGTCACATGCCCAAAGGCGCACCCGACACTGCCTGACCGTGCAAGTTTCGCCACCGCACCGCCGCCGTCAACCGCCCTCGTCCGCCGACCACCACTCCCACGCCCCAAGCATATGCCCATGTGCGGCGCATAGTGCTTGGGGCGTGTGGGTGGTGGAAGATATAGGGGTACCCCCGTGCCCAGCCCATGCAGACTAGTCACCCCCCTATATAGTACATTTTGAGGCATTTTTGGTCTGCCAGGCCTAGATACGATTTTTCTGAGCCGTCATACGGTCAAATATCTCAAGTTTTAGAGTGTTTTTTTCCATGAACTCGATTGATTCATGGATTGGACATTGTAATGGATCTAGAAATCAAGTTTCATAATTTTTCAACCAACCAATTTTTTTTAATGAATTTTTAAAAATTAAATAATAAGAAATTAAAAAAAATAGCTAGATTTGTCAAAAAAATCTGAATTTTTTTGGGAATCATTCTTTCATGTTTCTTAGCTCCCAGAAAAAAAATTACAACAAACCGACCACTCCACAAGTACTTTCACAATTAATGGGTGATGGATGGGGCGCGGGCGTGCACGCAGCAGCACGCGGGGCGGGGCGGGGCGCGCGCGCGCAGAAGAACGCGGGCGGGGCGGGGCGCGCGCGCGCGGGAGACGCTGGCGGGGCGGGGCGCGCGCGCGCAGAAGCACGCGGGCGGGGCGGGACGGGGCGCGCGCGCGCGGGAGAACGAGGGCTGGGCGGGGCGGGGCGCGCGCGCGCAGAAGCACGCGGGCGGGGGGGGACGGGGCGCGCGCGCGCGGGAGAACGAGGGCTGGGCGGGGCGGGGCGCGCGCGCGCAGAAGCACGCGGGCGGGGCGGGACGGGGCGCGCGCGCGCGGGAGAACGAGGGCTGGGCGGGGCGGGGCGCGCGCGCGCAGAAGCACGCGGGCGGGGCGGGACGGGGCGCGCGCGCGGGAGAACGAGGGCTGTGCGGGGCGTGGGGCGCGCACGCGCGCGCGCGCTGGCGGGGCAGGGCGGGGGTGGGGCAGGGCGGGGCGCACGCGGGTGGGGCATGGCGGGGCGGGCGAGCGCGAGGGAACGTTCCGACACTGCCCCACCGTGCGCGTTCCGCCACCGCACCACCGTCGTCAAACGCCCTCGACCTCCGACCACCACCCGTACGGCCCAAGCATATGCCCATGTGCGGCGCATAGTGCTTGGGGCGTGGGGGTGGCGGAAGATATAGGGGGTACCCCCGTGCCCAGCCCATGCAGACTAGTCACCCCCCTATATAGTACATTTTGAGGCATTTTTGGTCTGCCAGGCCTAGATACGATTTTTCTGAACGGTCATACGGTCAAATATCTCAAGTTTTATAATATTTTTTTCCATGAACTCGATTGATTCATGGATTGGACATTGTAATGGATCTAGAAATCAAGTTTCATAGTTTTTCAACCAACCAATTTTTTTTTAATGAATTTTTAAATATTAAATAATAAGAAATTAGAAAAAATAGTTAGAGTTGTAAAAAAAATCTGAAATTTTGTGGGAATCATTCTTTCTTTCATGTTGCTTAGCTCCCAGAAAAAAAATTACAACAAACCAACCACTCCACATGTACTTTCACAATTAATGGATGATGATTGTAAAAACAAGGTCCTGGTGGGTGTCTTAGTGTAATGTACTTGCTCTAGTATCAAAACTCTTCATTTTATTGTTTTAGACAACCAAAAGAAAAAAAAAATAGTTAAATTTTTACGGGTGTCACTCTTTTCTTAGTTCCCCCAAAAAAAAAAAAAGTCACAACAATACAAGCATTAAAAATGAACATTCACTTTTCACGGGTATTGGGTTTGATGATATTTTTATAGTCCAAGGTTTTATACACGTTCTTACTTTCCACGGATGTTAGGTGTGATGAATTGTTGTAGGGGCTAACCTTCAAGGCTTTATACGTGTACT
>NW_028257937.1:17500-20000 GCF_057944985.1 Cucurbita pepo subsp. pepo | reverse complement strand
TCACACCAGAGAATCCCAGTTAGAAGGCAACATCGTAACATTCCGTGCTCAACAAGGCTCATGTCGCACACCCAAAGGCACCCGATTCCAACCAGCCAAACATGTTCTGGCACCACCCGCCTTCAAAACATAGGGCTGGCCCAAGGCTGGCGAGGCATCACCACAACGTCACACACTCAACGAGGTTCATGCCGCACGCCCGAAGGCACCCGGCTCCACCCCACCTTGCATGTTTCATCATCGTACCAACCATCAACCATCCTCAAGCCAGCCCAAGTTAGAAGGCAACATCGCAACATTTCATTCTCAACAAGGCTCATGTCACATGCCCAAAGGCGCACCCGACACTGCCTGACCGTGCAAGTTTCGCCACCGCACCGCCGCCGTCAACCGCCCTCGTCCGCCGACCACCACTCCCACGCCCCAAGCATATGCCCATGTGCGGCGCATAGTGCTTGGGGCGTGTGGGTGGTGGAAGATATAGGGGTACCCCCGTGCCCAGCCCATGCAGACTAGTCACCCCCCTATATAGTACATTTTGAGGCATTTTTGGTCTGCCAGGCCTAGATACGATTTTTCTGAGCCGTCATACGGTCAAATATCTCAAGTTTTAGAGTGTTTTTTTCCATGAACTCGATTGATTCATGGATTGGACATTGTAATGGATCTAGAAATCAAGTTTCATAATTTTTCAACCAACCAATTTTTTTTAATGAATTTTTAAAAATTAAATAATAAGAAATTAAAAAAAATAGCTAGATTTGTCAAAAAAATCTGAATTTTTTTGGGAATCATTCTTTCATGTTTCTTAGCTCCCAGAAAAAAAATTACAACAAACCGACCACTCCACAAGTACTTTCACAATTAATGGGTGATGGATGGGGCGCGGGCGTGCACGCAGCAGCACGCGGGGCGGGGCGGGGCGCGCGCGCGCAGAAGAACGCGGGCGGGGCGGGGCGCGCGCGCGCGGGAGACGCTGGCGGGGCGGGGCGCGCGCGCGCAGAAGCACGCGGGCGGGGCGGGACGGGGCGCGCGCGCGCGGGAGAACGAGGGCTGGGCGGGGCGGGGCGCGCGCGCGCAGAAGCACGCGGGCGGGGGGGGACGGGGCGCGCGCGCGCGGGAGAACGAGGGCTGGGCGGGGCGGGGCGCGCGCGCGCAGAAGCACGCGGGCGGGGCGGGACGGGGCGCGCGCGCGCGGGAGAACGAGGGCTGGGCGGGGCGGGGCGCGCGCGCGCAGAAGCACGCGGGCGGGGCGGGACGGGGCGCGCGCGCGGGAGAACGAGGGCTGTGCGGGGCGTGGGGCGCGCACGCGCGCGCGCGCTGGCGGGGCAGGGCGGGGGTGGGGCAGGGCGGGGCGCACGCGGGTGGGGCATGGCGGGGCGGGCGAGCGCGAGGGAACGTTCCGACACTGCCCCACCGTGCGCGTTCCGCCACCGCACCACCGTCGTCAAACGCCCTCGACCTCCGACCACCACCCGTACGGCCCAAGCATATGCCCATGTGCGGCGCATAGTGCTTGGGGCGTGGGGGTGGCGGAAGATATAGGGGGTACCCCCGTGCCCAGCCCATGCAGACTAGTCACCCCCCTATATAGTACATTTTGAGGCATTTTTGGTCTGCCAGGCCTAGATACGATTTTTCTGAACGGTCATACGGTCAAATATCTCAAGTTTTATAATATTTTTTTCCATGAACTCGATTGATTCATGGATTGGACATTGTAATGGATCTAGAAATCAAGTTTCATAGTTTTTCAACCAACCAATTTTTTTTTAATGAATTTTTAAATATTAAATAATAAGAAATTAGAAAAAATAGTTAGAGTTGTAAAAAAAATCTGAAATTTTGTGGGAATCATTCTTTCTTTCATGTTGCTTAGCTCCCAGAAAAAAAATTACAACAAACCAACCACTCCACATGTACTTTCACAATTAATGGATGATGATTGTAAAAACAAGGTCCTGGTGGGTGTCTTAGTGTAATGTACTTGCTCTAGTATCAAAACTCTTCATTTTATTGTTTTAGACAACCAAAAGAAAAAAAAAATAGTTAAATTTTTACGGGTGTCACTCTTTTCTTAGTTCCCCCAAAAAAAAAAAAAGTCACAACAATACAAGCATTAAAAATGAACATTCACTTTTCACGGGTATTGGGTTTGATGATATTTTTATAGTCCAAGGTTTTATACACGTTCTTACTTTCCACGGATGTTAGGTGTGATGAATTGTTGTAGGGGCTAACCTTCAAGGCTTTATACGTGTACTCACGCTTCATAGGTATTGGGTGTGATGTTTTCTTTATGGAGGTAACATCCAACACTTTTGATATGCTGTTGGTAGAACATTTATCACACATAGCATAGGATGGGGCTTGGCGTGCGCGAGGTGAGTGGGGGCGCGGGGGTGTGCAGGGAGAGCGCGCGGGGGCGTGCGGGGGGTGTGCGGGGGGAGTGCGCGGGGGTGTGTGGGGGGAGCGCGCGCGGGGGGCGTGTAGGGTGTGC
>NW_028257935.1:215000-217383 GCF_057944985.1 Cucurbita pepo subsp. pepo | reverse complement strand
ATGCAAAGGTTGAAGCGATATGCGAAGCGGGCTTCCAAGTTCATCATGCACCCAACAAGGGTGCTGATAGAAAGGGACTAACAAGACTCAATGCTACCAGTGCATGAGGTAATCTGTGCAAGAACCAATGGACTACGGCCACTCAAAATACTTTGGGACACACCAATGAGGAGGAGATGTCGCCTACAGTTTGATGCCCGAGCATCAAGCCTATAGACCCAAGCAACCAAATCACCACTCATGCGCCGTACGCTAAAACAAGCTTGGACAACGATCGACTATTCACACCCACCGCAAGCAGGGGTTCAAAATCATCGTTCGAAGCCAAGCCCAAAACGTCGTGCGCGGTCAAGCCATCAACATTCAGTGCAAAGCGAGGCTCATGTCACACGCCCAAAGGCACTTGACACCGCCCCACCATGCATGTTCTGCCAACACACCACCTTCAAAACATAGGGCTGGCCCAAGGATGGCCCAATGGCGTCACCACAACGTCACACGCTCAACGAGGTTCATGTTGGACGCCTGAAGGCATCTAACTCCACCCCACCTTGCATGTTTTGTCGTCGTACCAGCCATCAACCATCCTCAAGTCAGCCCAAGTTAGAAGGCCACATTCCATGCTCAACAAGTCTCATGTCGCACGCCCAAAGTCATTTGACACCGCCTCAGAAAGCATGTTCCGCCACCACGCAGCCTTCAAAACATAGGGCTAGCCCAAGGAAGGGAGGCATACCACAACAACGTCCCACACTCAACGAGGTTCATGCCGCACGCCCGAAGGCACCCGGCTCCACCCCACCTTGCATGTTTCATCATCGTACCAGCAGCCATCCACAGTCCTCACACCAGAGATTCCCAGTTAGAAGGCAACATCGCAACATTCCGTGCTCAACGAGGCTCATGTCGCACGCCCAAAGGCACCCGATTCCGACCAGCCGAACATGTTCTGGCACCACACGCCTTCAAAACATAGGGCTGGCCCAAGGCTGGCCAAGCATCACCACAACGTCACACACTCAACGAGGTTCATGTCGCACGCCCGAAGGCACCCGACTCCACCCCACCTTGCATGTTTCATCATCGTACCAGCCATCAACCATCCTCAAGCCAGCCCAAGTTACAAGGCAACATCGCAACATTCCATTCTCAACAAGGCTCATGTCGCACGCCCAAAGGCGCACCCAACACGGCCTCACCGCGCAAGTTTCGCCACCGCACCGCCACCGTCAACCACCCTCGTCCGCCGACCACCACCCCAACGCCCCAAGCATATGCCCATGTGCGGCGCATAGTGCTTGGGGGGCGTGGGGGTGGCGGAAGATATAGGGGTACCCCCGTGCCCAGCCCATGCAGACTAGTCACCCCCCTATATAGTACATTTTGAGGCATTTTTGGTCTGCCAGGCCTAGATACGATTTTTCTGAGCGGTCATACGGTCAAATATCTCAAGTTTTAGAATGTTTTTTTCCATGAACTCAATTGATTCATGAATTGGACATTCTAATGGATCTAGAAATCAAGTTTCATAATTTTTCAACCAACCAATTTTTTTTAATGAATTTTTAAATATTAAATAATAAGAAATTAGAAAAAATAGCTAGAGTGGTCAAAAAAATCTGAAATTTTGTGGTAATCATTCTTTCATGTTGCTTAGCTCCCAGAAAAAAATTTACAACAAACTGACCACTCCACATGTACTTTCACAATTAATGGGTGATGGATGGGGCGCAGGCACGGGCGCGCGCGCAGCAGAGCGCGGGCGGGGCGGGACGGGGCGCGCGCTCGCGGGAGCACGCTGGCGGGGCGGGGCGGGGGGCGCGCGCTCGCGGGAGCACGCTGGCGGGGCGGGGCGGGGGGCGCGCGCGCGCGGGGCGAACGCTGGCGGGGCGGGGCGGGGGCGCGCGCGCGCGGGAGCACGCGGGCGGGGCGGGACGGGGCGCGCGCGCGCGCGCTGGAGCATGAGGGCGTGGCGGGGCGGGCGAGCGCACGGGGGCAAGCGGGCGGGGCGCACGCGGGTGGGGCGGGGTGGGGCTGGCGAGCGCACGGGAACGTTCCGACACTGCCCCACCGTGCGCGTTCCGCCACCGCACCCCCGCCGTCAACCGCCCTCGGCCTCCGACCACCACCCCGACGCCCCAAGCATATGCCCCTGTGCGGCGCATAGTGCTTGGGGCGTGGGGGTGGCGGAAGATATAGGGGGTACCCCCGTGCCCAGCCCATGCAGACTAGTCACCCCCCTATATAGTACATTTTGAGGCATTTTTGGTCTGCCAGGCCTAGATACGATTTTTCTGAGCGGTCATACGGTCAAATATCTCAAGTTTTAGAATGTTTTTTTCCATGAACTCAATTGATTCATGAATTGGACATTCCAATGGAT
>NW_028257935.1:32500-35000 GCF_057944985.1 Cucurbita pepo subsp. pepo | reverse complement strand
CACCTTGCATGTTTCATCATCGTACCAGCAGCCATCCACAGTCCTCACACCAGAGATTCCCAGTTAGAAGGCAACATCGCAACATTCCGTGCTCAACGAGGCTCATGTCGCACGCCCAAAGGCACCCGATTCCGACCAGCCGAACATGTTCTGGCACCACACGCCTTCAAAACATAGGGCTGGCCCAAGGCTGGCCAAGCATCACCACAACGTCACACACTCAACGAGGTTCATGTCGCACGCCCGAAGGCACCCGACTCCACCCCACCTTGCATGTTTCATCATCGTACCAGCCATCAACCATCCTCAAGCCAGCCCAAGTTACAAGGCAACATCGCAACATTCCATTCTCAACAAGGCTCATGTCGCACGCCCAAAGGCGCACCCAACACGGCCTCACCGCGCAAGTTTCGCCACCGCACCGCCACCGTCAACCACCCTCGTCCGCCGACCACCACCCCAACGCCCCAAGCATATGCCCATGTGCGGCGCATAGTGCTTGGGGCGTGGGGGTGGCGGAAGATATAGGGGTACCCCCGTGCCCAGCCCATGCAGACTAGTCACCCCCCTATATAGTACATTTTGAGGCATTTTTGGTCTGCCAGGCCTAGATACGATTTTTCTGAGCGGTCATACGGTCAAATATCTCAAGTTTTAGAATGTTTTTTTCCATGAACTCAATTGATTCATGAATTGGACATTCTAATGGATCTAGAAATCAAGTTTCATAATTTTTCAACCAACCAATTTTTTTTAATGAATTTTTAAATATTAAATAATAAGAAATTAGAAAAAATAGCTAGAGTGGTCAAAAAAATCTGAAATTTTGTGGTAATCATTCTTTCATGTTGCTTAGCTCCCAGAAAAAAATTTACAACAAACTGACCACTCCACATGTACTTTCACAATTAATGGGTGATGGATGGGGCGCAGGCACGGGCGCGCGCGCAGAAGAGCGCGGGCGGGGCGGGACGGGGCGCGCGCTCGCGGGAGCACGCTGGCGGGGCGGGGCGGGGGGCGCGCGCTCGCGGGAGCACGCTGGCGGGGCGGGGCGGGGGGCGCGCGCTCGCGGGAGCACGCTGGCGGGGCGGGGCGGGGGGCGCGCGCTCGCGGGAGCACGCTGGCGGGGCGGGGCGGGGGGCGCGCGCTCGCGGGAGCACGCTGGCGGGGCGGGGCGGGGGGCGCGCGCGCGCGGGGCGAACGCTGGCGGGGCGGGGCGGGGGCGCGCGCGCGCGGGAGCACGCGGGCGGGGCGGGACGGGGCGCGCGCGCGCGCGCTGGAGCATGAGGGCGTGGCGGGGCGGGCGAGCGCACGGGGGCAAGCGGGCGGGGCGCACGCGGGTGGGGCGGGGTGGGGCTGGCGAGCGCACGGGAACGTTCCGACACTGCCCCACCGTGCGCGTTCCGCCACCGCACCCCCGCCGTCAACCGCCCTCGGCCTCCGACCACCACCCCGACGCCCCAAGCATATGCCCCTGTGCGGCGCATAGTGCTTGGGGCGTGGGGGTGGCGGAAGATATAGGGGGTACCCCCGTGCCCAGCCCATGCAGACTAGTCACCCCCCTATATAGTACATTTTGAGGCATTTTTGGTCTGCCAGGCCTAGATACGATTTTTCTGAGCGGTCATACGGTCAAATATCTCAAGTTTTAGAATGTTTTTTTCCATGAACTCAATTGATTCATGAATTGGACATTCCAATGGATCTAGAAATCAAGTTTCATAATTTTTCGACCAACCAATTTTTTTTAATGAATTTTTAAATATTAAATCATAAGAAATTAGAAAAAATAGCTAGAGTGGTCAAAAAAATCTGAAATTTTGTGGGAATCATTCTTTCATGTTGCTTAGTTCCCAAAAAAAATATTACAACAAACCGACCACTCCACATGTACTTTCACAATTAATGGGTGATGGTTGTAAAAACGCGGTCATGGTTGGTGTCTTAGTGTAATGTACTTGCTCTAGTATCAAAACTCTTCATTTTATTGTTTTAGACAAGCAAAAGAAAAAATAGTTAAATTTGACGGGTGTCACTCTTTTCTTAGTTCCAAAAAAAAAAAAAAAAGCATTAAAAATGAACATTCACTTTTCACGGGTATTGGGTTTGATGATATTTTTATAGTCCAAGGCTTTATACACGTTCTTACTTTCCACGGATGTTAGGTGTGATGAATTGTTGTAGGGGCTAACCTTCAAGGCTTTATACGTGTACTCACGTTTCATAGGCATTGGGTATGATGTTTTTTTTATGGAGGTAACATCCAACACTTTTGATATGCTGTTGGTAGGACATGTATCGCACATAGCATAGGATGGGGCTTGGCGTGTGCGAGGGGAGTGGGGGCGCGGGAGTGTGCGGGGGCGTGCGGGGTGAGCGCGCGGGGCAGTGCGGGGGCGTGCGGGGGTGCGCGGGGTGAGCGTGCGGGGGCGTGCGGGGTGAGCGCGCGGGGGTGTGCGAGGTGAGCGCGCGGGGGTGTGCGAGGGCGTGCGGGGTGAGT
>NW_028257931.1:222500-225000 GCF_057944985.1 Cucurbita pepo subsp. pepo | reverse complement strand
CAAGCATGTTCCGCCACCACGCAGCCTTCAAAACATAGGGCTAGCCCAAGGAAGGGAGGCATACCACAACAACGTCCCACACTCAACGAGGTTCATGCCGCACTCCCGAAGGCACCCGGCTCCACCCCACCTTGCATGTTTCGTCATCGTACCAGCAACCATCCACAGTCCTCACACTAGAGATTCCCAGTTAGAAGGCAACATCGCAACATTCCGTGCTCAACGAGGCTCATGTCGCACGCCCAAAGGCACCCGATTCCAACCAATCGAACATGTTCTGGCACCACACACCTTCAAAACATAGGGCTGGCCCAAGGCTAGCCAAGCATCACCACAACGTCACACACTCAACGAGGTTCATGCCGCACGCCCGAAGGCACCCAACTCCACCCCACCTTGCATGTTTCATCATCGTACCAGCCATCAACCATCCTCAAGCCAGCCCAAGTTAGAAGGCCACATTCCATGCTCAACAAGTCTCATGTCGCACGCCCAAAGTCATTTGACACTACCCCACCAAGCATGTTCCGCCACCACGCAGCCTTCAAAACATAGGGCTAGCCCAAGGAAGGGAGGCATACCACAACAACGTCCCACACTCAACGAGGTTCATGCCGCACTCCCGAAGGCACCCGGCTCCACCCCACCTTGCATGTTTCGTCATCGTACCAGCAACCATCCACAGTCCTCACACTAGAGATTCCCAGTTGGAAGGCAACATCGCAACATTCCGTGCTCAACGAGGCTCATGTCGCACGCCCAAAGGCACCCGATTCCAACCAATCGAACATGTTCTGGCACCACACACCTTCAAAACATAGGGCTGGCCCAAGGCTAGCCAAGCATCACCACAACGTCACACACTCAACGAGGTTCATGCCGCACGCCCGAAGGCACCCAACTCCACCACACCTTGCATGTTTCATCATCGTACCAGCCATCAACCATCCTCAAGCCAGCCCAAGTTAGAAGGCAACATCGCAACATTCCATTCTCAACAAGGTTCATGTCGCACGCCCAAAGGCGCACCCAACACTGCCTCACCGTGCAAGTTTCACCACCGCACGGCCGCCGTCAACCGCCCTCGTCCGCCGACCACCACCCCCACGCCCCTAGCATATGCCCATGTGCGGCGCATAGTGCTTGGGGCATGGGGGTGGCGGAAGATATAGGGGTACCCCCGTGCCCAGCCCATGCAGACTAGTCACCCCCCTATATAGTACATTTTGAGGCATTTTTGGTCTGCCAGGCCTAGATATGATTTTTCTGAGCGGTCATACGACCAAATATCTCAAGTTTTAGAATGTTTTTTTCTATGAACTCAATTGATTCATGAATTGGACATTCTAATGGATCTAGAAATCAAGTTTCATAATTTTTAAACCAACCAATTTTTTTTAATGAATTTTTAAATATTAAATAATAAGAAATTAGAAAAAATATCTAGAGTTGACAAAAAAATCTGAAATTTTGTGAGAATCATTCTTTCATGTTTCTTAGCTCCCAGAAAAAAATTTACAACAAACTGACCACTCCACATGTACTTCCACAATTAATGGGTGATGGATGGGGAGCACGCGCGGGCGGGGCGGGGGGCGCGCGCGCGGGAGCACGCGGGCGGGGCGGGACGGGGCGCGCGCGCGCGCTGGGACGCGCGGGCGGGGCGGGACGGGGGCGCGCGCGCGCTGGGACGCGCGGGCGGGGCGGGGCGGGGGCGCGCGCGCGCTGGAGCATGAGGGCGCGCGCGCGCTGGAGCATGAGGGCGAGCGCGCGGGGGCAAGCGGGCGGGGCGCACGCGGGTGGGGCAGGGCGGGGCTGGCGAGCGCGCGGGAACGTTCCGACACTACCCACCGTGCGCGTTCCGCCACCGCACCACCGCCGTCAACCGCCCTCGACCTCCGACCACCACCCCGACGCCCCAAGCATATGCCCATGTGCGGCGCATAGTGCTTGGGGCGTGGGGGTGGCGGAAGATATAGGGGGTAGCCCCGTGGCCAGCCCATGCAGACTAGTCACCCCCCTATATAGTACATTTTGAGGCATTTTTGGTCTGCCAGGCCTAGATACGATTTTTTTGAGCGGTCATACGGTCAAATATCTCAAGTTTTAGAATGTTTTTTTTCCATGAACTCAATTGATTCATGAATTGGACATTCTAGTGGATCTAGAAATCAAGTTTCATAGTTTTTCAACCAACCAATTTTTTTTAATGAATTTTTAAATATTAAATAATAAGAAATTAGAAAAAATAGCTAGAGTGGTCAAAAAATTCTGAAATTTTGTGGGAATCATTCTTTCATTTTGCTTAGCTCCCAGGAAAAAAATTACAACAAGCCGACCACTCTACATTCACAACAATACAAGCATTGAAAATGAACATTCCCTTTTCACGGGTATTGGGTTTGATGATATTTTTATAGTCCAAGGCTTTATACAACACTTTTGATATGCTGTTGGTAGGACATGTATCGCACATAGCATAGGATGGGGCTTGGCATGT
>NW_028257931.1:160000-162500 GCF_057944985.1 Cucurbita pepo subsp. pepo | reverse complement strand
CATCACCACAACGTCACACACTCAACGAGGTTCATGCCGCACGCCCGAAGGCACCCAACTCCACCCCACCTTGCATGTTTCATCATCGTACCAGCCATCAACCATCCTCAAGCCAGCCCAAGTTAGAAGGCCACATTCCATGCTCAACAAGTCTCATGTCGCACGCCCAAAGTCATTTGACACTACCCCACCAAGCATGTTCCGCCACCACGCAGCCTTCAAAACATAGGGCTAGCCCAAGGAAGGGAGGCATACCACAACAACGTCCCACACTCAACGAGGTTCATGCCGCACTCCCGAAGGCACCCGGCTCCACCCCACCTTGCATGTTTCGTCATCGTACCAGCAACCATCCACAGTCCTCACACTAGAGATTCCCAGTTGGAAGGCAACATCGCAACATTCCGTGCTCAACGAGGCTCATGTCGCACGCCCAAAGGCACCCGATTCCAACCAATCGAACATGTTCTGGCACCACACACCTTCAAAACATAGGGCTGGCCCAAGGCTAGCCAAGCATCACCACAACGTCACACACTCAACGAGGTTCATGCCGCACGCCCGAAGGCACCCAACTCCACCACACCTTGCATGTTTCATCATCGTACCAGCCATCAACCATCCTCAAGCCAGCCCAAGTTAGAAGGCAACATCGCAACATTCCATTCTCAACAAGGTTCATGTCGCACGCCCAAAGGCGCACCCAACACTGCCTCACCGTGCAAGTTTCACCACCGCACGGCCGCCGTCAACCGCCCTCGTCCGCCGACCACCACCCCCACGCCCCTAGCATATGCCCATGTGCGGCGCATAGTGCTTGGGGCATGGGGGTGGCGGAAGATATAGGGGTACCCCCGTGCCCAGCCCATGCAGACTAGTCACCCCCCTATATAGTACATTTTGAGGCATTTTTGGTCTGCCAGGCCTAGATATGATTTTTCTGAGCCGTCATACGACCAAATATCTCAAGTTTTAGAATGTTTTTTTCTATGAACTCAATTGATTCATGAATTGGACATTCTAATGGATCTAGAAATCAAGTTTCATAATTTTTAAACCAACCAATTTTTTTTAATGAATTTTTAAATATTAAATAATAAGAAATTAGAAAAAATATCTAGAGTTGACAAAAAAATCTGAAATTTTGTGAGAATCATTCTTTCATGTTTCTTAGCTCCCAGAAAAAAATTTACAACAAACTGACCACTCCACATGTACTTCCACAATTAATGGGTGATGGATGGGGAGCACGCGCGGGCGGGGCGGGGGGCGCGCGCGCGAGAAGCACGCGGGCGGGGCGGGGCGGGACGGGGCGCGCGCGCGCGCTGGGACGCGCGGGCGGGGCGGGGCGGGGGCGCGCGCGCGCTGGAGCATGAGGGCGCGCGCGCGCTGGAGCATGAGGGCGCGCGCGCGCTGGAGCATGAGGGCGCGCGCGCGCTGGAGCATGAGGGCGAGCGCGCGGGGGCAAGCGGGCGGGGCGCACGCGGGTGGGGCAGGGCGGGGCTGGCGAGCGCGCGGGAACGTTCCGACACTACCCACCGTGCGCGTTCGGCCACCGCACCACCGCCGTCAACCGCCCTCGACCTCCGACCACCACCCCGACGCCCCAAGCATATGCCCATGTGCGGCGCATAGTGCTTGGGGCGTGGGGGTGGCAGAAGATATAGGGGGTAGCCCCGTGGCCAGCCCATGCAGACTAGTCACCCCCCTATATAGTACATTTTGAGGCATTTTTGGTCTGCCAGGCCTAGATACGATTTTTTTGAGCGGTCATACGGTCAAATATCTCAAGTTTTAGAATGTTTTTTTTCCATGAACTCAATTGATTCATGAATTGGACATTCTAGTGGATCTAGAAATCAAGTTTCATAGTTTTTCAACCAACCAATTTTTTTTAATGAATTTTTAAATATTAAATAATAAGAAATTAGAAAAAATAGCTAGAGTGGTCAAAAAATTCTGAAATTTTGTGGGAATCATTCTTTCATTTTGCTTAGCTCCCAGGAAAAAAATTACAACAACCCGACCACTCCACATTCACAACAATACAAGCATTGAAAATGAACATTCCCTTTTCACGGGTATTGGGTTTGATGATATTTTTATAGTCCAAGGCTTTATACAACACTTTTGATATGCTGTTGGTAGGACATGTATCGCACATAGCATAGGATGGGGCTTGGCATGTGCGAGGGGAGTGGGGGCGCAGGGGTGTGTGGGGGGGAGGGGGGCGTGCGGGGGTGTGCGGGGTGAGCGCGCGGGGGTGTGCGAGGGCGTGCGGGGGTGTCCGGGGTGAGCGCGCGGGGGCATGCGGGGTGAGCGCGCGGGGGTGTGCGGGGTGAGCGCGCGGGGGTGTGCGAGGGCGTGCGGGGGTGTCCGGGGTGAGCGCGCGGGGGCGTGCGGGGTGAGCGCGCGGGGGTGTGCGGGGTGAGCGCGCGGGGGTGTGCGAGGGCGTGCGGGGGTGTCCGGGGTGAGCGCGCGGGGGGCGTGCGGGGGTGTG
>NW_028257931.1:150000-152500 GCF_057944985.1 Cucurbita pepo subsp. pepo | reverse complement strand
CAAAACATAGGGCTAGCCCAAGGAAGGGAGGCATACCACAACAACGTCCCACACTCAACGAGGTTCATGCCGCACTCCCGAAGGCACCCGGCTCCACCCCACCTTGCATGTTTCGTCATCGTACCAGCAACCATCCACAGTCCTCACACTAGAGATTGAACGCCTCTAAGTCAGAATCCGGGCTAGAAGCGACGCATGCGCCCATCGCTTGATTGCCGACCAGCAGTAGGGGCCTTTTGGCCCCCAAAGGCACGTGTCGTTGGCTAAGCCCTTGTGACGGATGAGTCTCAAGGGCCGCCTTGTAACGTAATTCCCACTGAGCGATGGGTAGAATCCTTTGCAGACGACTTAAATATGCGACAGGGTATTGTAAGTGGCAGAGTGGCCTTGCTGCCACGATCCACTGAGATTCAGCCCTTCGTCGCTCCGATTCGTCCCTCCCCATACAATAAACCAATTTATTTCTTTGAAGTGTCATGGAGGTTATAGGAAAAGTAATGATTGTACATGTTAAGTGTTGATGATTGGACATGCTCCAATGCAAGGCCATCTAGAACGCTCGTGGGGCGCCAGTGCTCGCCCCCTCGTGCGTGCGCCGAGCTCCACGCCACAGCAACGCCCCTATCACCCTTGCGCGCAAATCATGCCCACCAACACCTACCCAACGCAAGCACAACTACAAGTCCATGTTCACACCCTTTCCTACATGTCCACTCCAAAGGCACGCATGCTAGCCACAAAACCCTTTCATAGGTTAACCTCTATGAAAAATCAAGACATCCAAAATCCTTGGAGGTTAACCTGCACTCCCCTCGCCCGCCACCGCACACCCTTCACGCCCCCCGCGCGCGCTCCCCCCGCACGCCCCCGCGCACTCACCCTGCACGCCCCCGCGCACTCACCCCGCACGCCCTCGCACACCCCCGCGCGCTCCCCCTGCACGCCCTCGCACGCCCCCGCGCGCTCCCCTCGCACACCCCCGCGCGCTCACCCCCGCACGCCCCCGCGCGCTCACCTCGCACACCCCCGCACGCCCCCGCGCGCTCACCCCGCACACCCCCGCACGCCCTCGCACACCCCCGCGCGCTCACCCCGCACACCCCCGCACGCCCCCGCACGCCCTCGCACACCCCCGCGCGCTCACCCCGCACACCCCCGCACACCCCCGCACGCCCCCCGCGCGCTCACCCCGGACATCCCCCGCACGCCCTCGCACACCCCCGCGCGCTCACCCCGCACACCCCCGCGCGCTCACCCCGCACGCCCCCGCGCGCTCACCCCGGACACCCCCGCACGCCCTCGCACACCCCCGCGCGCTCACCCCGCACACCCCCGCGCGCTCACCCCGCACGCCCCCGCGCGCTCACCCCGGACACCCCCGCACGCCCTCGCACACCCCCGCGCGCTCACCCCGCACACCCCCGCACGCCCCCGCACGCCCCCCTCCCCCCCACACACCCCTGCGCCCCCACTCCCCTCGCACATGCCAAGCCCCATCCTATGCTATGTGCGATACATGTCCTACCAACAGCATATCAAAAGTGTTGTATAAAGCCTTGGACTATAAAAATATCATCAAACCCAATACCCGTGAAAAGGGAATGTTCATTTTCAATGCTTGTATTGTTGTGAATGTGGAGTGGTCGGGTTGTTGTAATTTTTTTCCTGGGAGCTAAGCAAAATGAAAGAATGATTCCCACAAAATTTCAGAATTTTTTGACAACTCTAGCTATTTTTTCTAATTTCTTATTATTTAATATTTAAAAATTCATTAAAAAAAATTGGTTGGTTGAAAAACTATGAAACTTGATTTCTAGATCCATTAGAATGTCCAATTCATGAATCAATTGAGTTCATGGAAAAAAAACATTCTAAAACTTGAGATATTTGACCGTATGACCGCTCAAAAAAATCGTATCTAGGCCTGGCAGACCAAAAATGCCTCAAAATGTACTATATAGGGGGGTGACTAGTCTGCATGCGCTGGCCACGGGGCTACCCCCTATATCTTCCGCCACCCCCACGCCCCAAGCACTATGCGCCGCACATGGGCATATGCTTGGGGCGTCGGGGTGGTGGTCGGAGGTCGAGGGCGGTTGACGGCGGTGGTGCGGTGGTGGAACGCGCACGGTGGGTAGTGTCGGAACGTTCCCGCGCGCTCGCCAGCCCCGCCCTGCCCCACCCGCGTGCGCCCCGCCCGCTTGCCCCCGCGCGCTCGCCCTCATGCTCCAGCGCGCGCGCGCCCTCATGCTCCAGCGCGCGCGCGCCCTCATGCTCCAGCGCGCGCGCGCCCCCGCCCCGCCCCGCCAGCGCGTCCCAGCGCGCGCGCGCCCCCGTCCCGCCCCGCCCGCGCGTCCCAGCGCGCGCGCGCGTCCCAGCGCGCGCGCGCGCCCCGTCCCGCCCCGCCCGCGTGCTCCCGCGCGCGCGCCCCCCGCCCCACCCGCGCGTGCTCCCCATCCATCACCCATTAATTGTGGAAGTACATGTGGAGTGGTCAGTT
>NW_028257931.1:22500-25000 GCF_057944985.1 Cucurbita pepo subsp. pepo | reverse complement strand
GAGCTCCACGCCACAGCAACGCCCCTATCACCCTTGCGCGCAAATCATGCCCACCAACACCTACCCAACGCAAGCACAACTACAAGTCCATGTTCACACCCTTTCCTACATGTCCACTCCAAAGGCACGCATGCTAGCCACAAAACCCTTTCATAGGTTAACCTCTATGAAAAATCAAGACATCCAAAATCCTTGGAGGTTAACCTGCACTCCCCTCGCCCGCCACCGCACACCCTTCACGCCCCCCGCGCGCGCTCCCCCCGCACGCCCCCGCGCACTCACCCTGCACGCCCCCGCGCACTCACCCCGCACGCCCTCGCACACCCCCGCGCGCTCCCCCTGCACGCCCTCGCACGCCCCCGCGCGCTCCCCTCGCACACCCCCGCGCGCTCACCCCCGCACGCCCCCGCGCGCTCACATCGCACACCCCCGCACGCCCCCGCGCGCTCACCCCGCACACCCCCGCACGCCCTCGCACACCCCCGCGCGCTCACCCCGCACACCCCCGCACGCCCCCGCACGCCCTCGCACACCCCCGCGCGCTCACCCCGCACACCCCCGCACACCCCCGCACGCCCCCCGCGCGCTCACCCCGGACACCCCCGCACGCCCTCGCACACCCCCGCGCGCTCACCCCGCACACCCCCGCGCGCTCACCCCGCACGCCCCCGCGCGCTCACCCCGGACACCCCCGCACGCCCTCGCACACCCCCGCGCGCTCACCCCGCACACCCCCGCGCGCTCACCCCGCACGCCCCCGCGCGCTCACCCCGGACACCCCCGCACGCCCTCGCACACCCCCGCGCGCTCACCCCGCACACCCCCGCACGCCCCCCTCCCCCCCACACACCCCTGCGCCCCCACTCCCCTCGCACATGCCAAGCCCCATCCTATGCTATGTGCGATACATGTCCTACCAACAGCATATCAAAAGTGTTGTATAAAGCCTTGGACTATAAAAATATCATCAAACCCAATACCCGTGAAAAGGGAATGTTCATTTTCAATGCTTGTATTGTTGTGAATGTGGAGTGGTCGGGTTATTGTAATTTTTTTCCTGGGAGCTAAGCAAAATGAAAGAATGATTCCCACAAAATTTCAGAATTTTTTGACCACTCTAGCTATTTTTTCTAATTTCTTATTATTTAATATTTAAAAATTCATTAAAAAAAATTGGTTGGTTGAAAAACTATGAAACTTGATTTCTAGATCCACTAGAATGTCCAATTCATGAATCAATTGAGTTCATGGAAAAAAAACATTCTAAAACTTGAGATATTTGACCGTATGACCGCTCAAAAAAATCGTATCTAGGCCTGGCAGACCAAAAATGCCTCAAAATGTACTATATAGGGGGGTGACTAGTCTGCATGGGCTGGCCACGGGGCTACCCCCTATATCTTCCGCCACCCCCACGCCCCAAGCACTATGCGCCGCACATGGGCATATGCTTGGGGCGTCGGGGTGGTGGTCGGAGGTCGAGGGCGGTTGACGGCGGTGGTGCGGTGGCGGAACGCGCACGGTGGGTAGTGTCGGAACGTTCCCGCGCGCTCGCCAGCCCCGCCCTGCCCCACCCGCGTGCGCCCCGCCCGCTTGCCCCCGCGCGCTCGCCCTCATGCTCCAGCGCGCGCGCGCCCTCATGCTCCAGCGCGCGCGCGCCCTCATGCTCCAGCGCGCGCGCGCCCCCGCCCCGCCCCGCCCGCGCGTCCCAGCGCGCGCGCGCCCCCGTCCCGCCCCGCCCGCGCGTCCCAGCGCGCGCGCGCGCCCCGTCCCGCCCCGCCCGCGTGCTCCCGCGCGCGCGCCCCCCGCCCCGCCCGCGCGTGCTCCCCATCCATCACCCATTAATTGTGGAAGTACATGTGGAGTGGTCAGTTTGTTGTAAATTTTTTTCTGGGAGCTAAGAAACATGAAAGAATGATTCTCACAAAATTTCAGATTTTTTTGTCAACTCTAGATATTTTTTCTAATTTCTTATTATTTAATATTTAAAAATTCATTAAAAAAAATTGGTTGGTTTAAAAATTATGAAACTTGATTTCTAGATCCATTAGAATGTCCAATTCATGAATCAATTGAGTTCATAGAAAAAAACATT
The DNA here is from genome assembly GCF_057944985.1 of Cucurbita pepo subsp. pepo. Taxonomy (NCBI): domain Eukaryota; kingdom Viridiplantae; phylum Streptophyta; class Magnoliopsida; order Cucurbitales; family Cucurbitaceae; genus Cucurbita; species Cucurbita pepo. Next base: position 22,905 of record NW_028257931.1, on the reverse strand, counting down.
CTAAAACTTGAGATATTTGGTCGTATGACCGCTCAGAAAAATCATATCTAGGCCTGGCAGACCAAAAATGCCTCAAAATGTACTATATAGGGGGGTGACTAGTCTGCATGGGCTGGGCACGGGGGTACCCCTATATCTTCCGCCACCCCCATGCCCCAAGCACTATGCGCCGCACATGGGCATATGCTAGGGGCGTGGGGGTGGTGGTCGGCGGACGAGGGCGGTTGACGGCGGCCGTGCGGTGGTGAAACTTGCACGGTGAGGCAGTGTTGGGTGCGCCTTTGGGCGTGCGACATGAACCTTGTTGAGAATGGAATGTTGCGATGTTGCCTTCTAACTTGGGCTGGCTTGAGGATGGTTGATGGCTGGTACGATGATGAAACATGCAAGGTGTGGTGGAGTTGG
>NW_028257931.1:10000-12500 GCF_057944985.1 Cucurbita pepo subsp. pepo | reverse complement strand
CCCAATACCCGTGAAAAGGGAATGTTCATTTTCAATGCTTGTATTGTTGTGAATGTGGAGTGGTCGGGTTATTGTAATTTTTTTCCTGGGAGCTAAGCAAAATGAAAGAATGATTCCCACAAAATTTCAGAATTTTTTGACCACTCTAGCTATTTTTTCTAATTTCTTATTATTTAATATTTAAAAATTCATTAAAAAAAATTGGTTGGTTGAAAAACTATGAAACTTGATTTCTAGATCCACTAGAATGTCCAATTCATGAATCAATTGAGTTCATGGAAAAAAAACATTCTAAAACTTGAGATATTTGACCGTATGACCGCTCAAAAAAATCGTATCTAGGCCTGGCAGACCAAAAATGCCTCAAAATGTACTATATAGGGGGGTGACTAGTCTGCATGGGCTGGCCACGGGGCTACCCCCTATATCTTCCGCCACCCCCACGCCCCAAGCACTATGCGCCGCACATGGGCATATGCTTGGGGCGTCGGGGTGGTGGTCGGAGGTCGAGGGCGGTTGACGGCGGTGGTGCGGTGGCGGAACGCGCACGGTGGGTAGTGTCGGAACGTTCCCGCGCGCTCGCCAGCCCCGCCCTGCCCCACCCGCGTGCGCCCCGCCCGCTTGCCCCCGCGCGCTCGCCCTCATGCTCCAGCGCGCGCGCGCCCTCATGCTCCAGCGCGCGCGCGCCCTCATGCTCCAGCGCGCGCGCGCCCCCGCCCCGCCCCGCCCGCGCGTCCCAGGGCGCGCGCGCCCCCGTCCCGCCCCGCCCGCGCGTCCCAGCGCGCGCGCGCGCCCCGTCCCGCCCCGCCCGCGTGCTCCCGCGCGCGCGCCCCCCGCCCCGCCCGCGCGTGCTCCCCATCCATCACCCATTAATTGTGGAAGTACATGTGGAGTGGTCAGTTTGTTGTAAATTTTTTTCTGGGAGCTAAGAAACATGAAAGAATGATTCTCACAAAATTTCAGATTTTTTTGTCAACTCTAGATATTTTTTCTAATTTCTTATTATTTAATATTTAAAAATTCATTAAAAAAAATTGGTTGGTTTAAAAATTATGAAACTTGATTTCTAGATCCATTAGAATGTCCAATTCATGAATCAATTGAGTTCATAGAAAAAAACATTCTAAAACTTGAGATATTTGGTCGTATGACCGCTCAGAAAAATCATATCTAGGCCTGGCAGACCAAAAATGCCTCAAAATGTACTATATAGGGGGGTGACTAGTCTGCATGGGCTGGGCACGGGGGTACCCCTATATCTTCCGCCACCCCCATGCCCCAAGCACTATGCGCCGCACATGGGCATATGCTAGGGGCGTGGGGGTGGTGGTCGGCGGACGAGGGCGGTTGACGGCGGCCGTGCGGTGGTGAAACTTGCACGGTGAGGCAGTGTTGGGTGCGCCTTTGGGCGTGCGACATGAACCTTGTTGAGAATGGAATGTTGCGATGTTGCCTTCTAACTTGGGCTGGCTTGAGGATGGTTGATGGCTGGTACGATGATGAAACATGCAAGGTGTGGTGGAGTTGGGTGCCTTCGGGCGTGCGGCATGAACCTCGTTGAGTGTGTGACGTTGTGGTGATGCTTGGCTAGCCTTGGGCCAGCCCTATGTTTTGAAGGTGTGTGGTGCGAGAACATGTTCGATTGGTTGGAATCGGGTGCCTTTGGGCGTGCGACATGAGCCTCGTTGAGCACGGAATGTTGCGATGTTGCCTTCCAACTGGGAATCTCTAGTGTGAGGACTGTGGATGGTTGCTGGTACGATGACGAAACATGCAAGGTGGGGTGGAGCCGGGTGCCTTCGGGAGTGCGGCATGAACCTCGTTGAGTGTGGGACGTTGTTGTGGTATGCCTCCCTTCCTTGGGCTAGCCCTATGTTTTGAAGGCTGCGTGGTGGCGGAACATGCTTGGTGGGGTAGTGTCAAATGACTTTGGGCGTGCGACATGAGACTTGTTGAGCATGGAATGTGGCCTTCTAACTTGGGCTGGCTTGAGGATGGTTGATGGCTGGTACGATGATGAAACATGCAAGGTGGGGTGGAGTTGGGTGCCTTCGGGCGTGCGGCATGAACCTCGTTGAGTGTGTGACGTTGTGGTGATGCTTGGCTAGCCTTGGGCCAGCCCTATGTTTTGAAGGTGTGTGGTGCCAGAACATGTTTGATTGGTTGGAATCGGGTGCCTTTGGGCGTGCGACATGAGCCTCGTTGAGCACGGAATGTTGCGATGTTGCCTTCTAACTGGGAATCTCTAGTGTGAGGACTGTGGATGGTTGCTGGTACGATGACGAAACATGCAAGGTGGGGTGGAGCCGGGTGCCTTCGGGAGTGCGGCATGAACCTCGTTGAGTGTGGGACGTTGTTGTGGTATGCCTCCCTTCCTTGGGCTAGCCCTATGTTTTGAAGGCTGCGTGGTGGCGGAACATGCTTGGTGGGGTAGTGTCAAATGACTTTGGGCGTGCGACATGAGACTTGTTGAGCATGGAATGTGGCCTTCTAACTTGGG
>NW_028257931.1:0-2500 GCF_057944985.1 Cucurbita pepo subsp. pepo | reverse complement strand
GACACCCCCGCACGCCCTCGCACACCCCCGCGCGCTCACCCCGCACACCCCCGCGCGCTCACCCCGCACGCCCCCGCGCGCTCACCCCGGACACCCCCGCACGCCCTCGCACACCCCCGCGCGCTCACCCCGCACACCCCCGCACGCCCCCCTCCCCCCCACACACCCCTGCGCCCCCACTCCCCTCGCACATGCCAAGCCCCATCCTATGCTATGTGCGATACATGTCCTACCAACAGCATATCAAAAGTGTTGTATAAAGCCTTGGACTATAAAAATATCATCAAACCCAATACCCGTGAAAAGGGAATGTTCATTTTCAATGCTTGTATTGTTGTGAATGTGGAGTGGTCGGGTTGTTGTAATTTTTTTCCTGGGAGCTAAGCAAAATGAAAGAATGATTCCCACAAAATTTCAGAATTTTTTGACCACTCTAGCTATTTTTTCTAATTTCTTATTATTTAATATTTAAAAATTCATTAAAAAAAATTGGTTGGTTGAAAAACTATGAAACTTGATTTCTAGATCCACTAGAATGTCCAATTCATGAATCAATTGAGTTCATGGAAAAAAAAACATTCTAAAACTTGAGATATTTGACCGTATGACCGCTCAAAAAAATCGTATCTAGGCCTGGCAGACCAAAAATGCCTCAAAATGTACTATATAGGGGGGTGACTAGTCTGCATGGGCTGGCCACGGGGCTACCCCCTATATCTTCCGCCACCCCCACGCCCCAAGCACTATGCGCCGCACATGGGCATATGCTTGGGGCGTCGGGGTGGTGGTCGGAGGTCGAGGGCGGTTGACGGCGGTGGTGCGGTGGCGGAACGCGCACGGTGGGTAGTGTCGGAACGTTCCCGCGCGCTCGCCAGCCCCGCCCTGCCCCACCCGCGTGCGCCCCGCGCGCTTGCCCCCGCGCGCTCGCCCTCATGCTCCAGCGCGCGCGCGCCCTCATGCTCCAGCGCGCGCGCGCCCCCGCCCCGCCCCGCCCGCGCGTCCCAGCGCGCGCGCGCCCCCGTCCCGCCCCGCCCGCGCGTCCCAGCGCGCGCGCGCGCCCCGTCCCGCCCCGCCCGCGTGCTCCCGCGCACGCGCCCCCCGCCCCGCCCGCGCGTGCTCCCCATCCATCACCCATTAATTGTGGAAGTACATGTGGAGTGGTCAGTTTGTTGTAAATTTTTTTCTAGGAGCTAAGAAACATGAAAGAATGATTCTCACAAAATTTCAGATTTTTTTGTCAACTCTAGATATTTTTTCTAATTTCTTATTATTTAATATTTAAAAATTCATTAAAAAAAATTGGTTGGTTTAAAAATTATGAAACTTGATTTCTAGATCCATTAGAATGTCCAATTCATGAATCAATTGAGTTCATAGAAAAAAACATTCTAAAACTTGAGATATTTGGTCGTATGACCGCTCAGAAAAATCATATCTAGGCCTGGCAGACCAAAAATGCCTCAAAATGTACTATATAGGGGGGTGACTAGTCTGCATGGGCTGGGCACGGGGGTACCCCTATATCTTCCGCCACCCCCATGCCCCAAGCACTATGCGCCGCACATGGGCATATGCTAGGGGCGTGGGGGTGGTGGTCGGCGGACGAGGGCGGTTGACGGCGGCCGTGCGGTGGTGAAACTTGCACGGTGAGGCAGTGTTGGGTGCGCCTTTGGGCGTGCGACATGAACCTTGTTGAGAATGGAATGTTGCGATGTTGCCTTCTAACTTGGGCTGGCTTGAGGATGGTTGATGGCTGGTACGATGATGAAACATGCAAGGTGTGGTGGAGTTGGGTGCCTTCGGGCGTGCGGCATGAACCTCGTTGAGTGTGTGACGTTGTGGTGATGCTTGGCTAGCCTTGGGCCAGCCCTATGTTTTGAAGGTGTGTGGTGCCAGAACATGTTCGATTGGTTGGAATCGGGTGCCTTTGGGCGTGCGACATGAGCCTCGTTGAGCACGGAATGTTGCGATGTTGCCTTCCAACTGGGAATCTCTAGTGTGAGGACTGTGGATGGTTGCTGGTACGATGACGAAACATGCAAGGTGGGGTGGAGCCGGGTGCCTTCGGGAGTGCGGCATGAACCTCGTTGAGTGTGGGACGTTGTTGTGGTATGCCTCCCTTCCTTGGGCTAGCCCTATGTTTTGAAGGCTGCGTGGTGGCGGAACATGCTTGGTGGGGTAGTGTCAAATGACTTTGGGCGTGCGACATGAGACTTGTTGAGCATGGAATGTGGCCTTCTAACTTGGGCTGGCTTGAGGATGGTTGATGGCTGGTACGATGATGAAACATGCAAGGTGGGGTGGAGTTGGGTGCCTTCGGGCGTGCGGCATGAACCTCGTTGAGTGTGTGACGTTGTGGTGATGCTTGGCTAGCCTTGGGCCAGCCCTATGTTTTGAAGGTGTGTGGTGCCAGAACATGTTCGATTGGTTGGAATCGGGTGCCTTTGGGCGTGCGACATGAGCCTCGTTGAGCACGGAATGTTGCGATGTTGCCTTCTAA
>NW_028257929.1:237500-240000 GCF_057944985.1 Cucurbita pepo subsp. pepo | reverse complement strand
TCCTATGCTATGTGCGATACATGCCCTACCAACACCTCATGCACCCTTACACACTCATAATGTCCACCAACACCCTCCAACGCAAACATACCTACAATCATATCAAAAGTGTTGGATGTTACCTCCATAAAAAATCATCACACCCAACAACAATTCATCACACCTAACATCCGTGGAAAGTAAGAACATGTATAAGCCTTGGACTATAAAAACATCATCAATGAAATGAACTAAGAAAAGAGTGATGAATTATTTTTTTCTTTTGGTTATCTAAAACAATGAAATGAAGAGTTTTGATACAAGAGTAGGTACATTAGACCAAGACGCCCACCATGACCTTGTTTTTACACCCATCACCCATTTAATTGTCAAAATACGTGTGTAGTGGTTGTTTTATTATTATTTTTTTTTTCTGGGAGCTAAGCAACTTGAAAGAATTATGCCCGCAAAATTTCAGATTTTTTCGACAACTATAACTATTTTTTCTAATTTCTTATTATTTAATATTTAAAAATTCATTAAAAAAAATTGGTTGGTTGAAAAATTATGAAACTTGATTTTTAAACTCTTTAGAATGTCCCATTAATGAATCAATCCAGCTCACGGAAAAAAAACAATATAAAACTTGAGATATTTGACTGTATGACCGTTCGGAAAAATCGTATCTAGGCCTGGCAGACCAAAAATGCCTCAAAATGTACTATATAGGGGGGTGACTAGTCTGCATGGGCTGGGCACGGGGGTACCCCTATATCTTCCGCCACCCCCACGCCCCAAGCACTATGTGCCGCACATGGGCATATGCTTGGGGCACGGGGGTGGTGGTCGGAGGTCGAGGCCGATTGATGGTGGCGGAATGCCCACGGTGAGGTGGTGTCGGAATGGTCCTGCGTGCTCGCCCGCCCTGCCCCACCTGCGTGTTCCCGCGTGCGCGCGCCCCCCGCCCCGCCTCGCCCGCGTGCTCCCGCCTGCGCGCGCCCAGCCCCGCCCCGTCCACGTTGTCCCGCGCGCGCGCGCCTCGCCCAGCCCCGCCCGCATGCTCCCGCGCGCGCGCCCCGCCCAGCCCCGCCCGCGTGCTCCCGCGCGCGCGCGCCCCGCCCAGCCCCGCCCGCGTGCTCCCGCGCGCGCGCCCCGCCCAGCCCCGCCCGCGTGCTCCCGCGCGCGCGCCCCGCCCATCCCCGCCCCGCCCGCCTTCTCTCGCGCGCGCGCCCCGCCCAGCCCCGCCCCGCCCGCCTTCTCTCGCGCGCGCGCGCCCCGCCCTGCCCCGCCCACGCCCCATCCATCACCCATTAATTGTGAAATTACATGTGGAGTTGTTGTTTTTTTGTAATTTTTTTTCTGGGAGCTAAGCAACATGAAAGAATGATTCCCACAAAATTTCAGATTTTTTTGACGGCTCTAGCTATTTTTTCTAATTTCTTATTATTTAATATTTAAAAATTCATTAAAAAAAATTGGTTGGTTGAAAAATTATGAAACTTGATTTCTAGATCCATTACAATGTCCCATTCATGAATCAATCGAGTTCATGGAAAAAAACAATCTAAAACTTGAGATATTTGACCGTATGATGGCTCAGAAAAATCGTATCTAGGCCTGGCAGACCAAAAATGCCTCAAAATGTACTATATAGGGGGGTGACTAGTCTGCATGGGCTGGGCACGGGGGTACCCCTATATCTTCCGCCACCCCCACGCCCCAAGCACTATGCGCCGCACATGGGCATATGCTTGGGGCGTGGGGGTGGTGGTCGGCGGATGAGGGCGGTTGACGGCGGCGATGCGGTGGCGAAACTTGCACGGTGAGGCAGTGTCGGGTGCCTTTGGGCGTGCGACATGAGCCTTGTTGAGAATGAAATGTTGCGATGTTGCCTTCTAACTTGGGCTGGCTTGAGGATGGTTGATGGTTGGCACGATGATGAAACATGCAATGTGGGGTGGAGCCGGGTGCCTTCGGGCGTGCGACATGAACCTCGTTGAGTGTGTGACGTTGTGGTGATGCCTGCCAGCCTTGGGCCAGCCCTATGTTTTGAAGGCCGGTGGTGCCAGAACATGTTCGGCTGGTTGGAATCGGGTGCCTCTGGGCGTGCGACACGAGCCTCATTGAGCACGGAATGTTGCGATGTTGCCTTCTAATTGGGAATCTCTGGTGTGAGGAACTGTGGATGGTTGCTAGTATGACGATGAAACATGCAAGGTGGGGTGGAGCCGGGTGCCTTCGGGCGTGCGGCATGAACCTCGTTGAGTGTGGGACGTTGTTGTGGTGTATGCCTCCCTTTCTTGGGCCAGCCCTATGTTTTGAAGGCTGCGTGGTAGCAGAACATGCACGGTGGGGCGGTGTCAAATGCCTTTGGGCGTGCGACATGAGACCTGTTGAGAACGGAATGTTTCCTTCCAACTTGGGCTGGTTTGAGGATGGTTGATGGCTGGTACGATGATGAAACATGCAAGGTGGGGTGGAACTGGGTGCCTTCGGGTGTCCGGGATGAACCTCGTTGAGT
>NW_028257929.1:227500-230000 GCF_057944985.1 Cucurbita pepo subsp. pepo | reverse complement strand
CCTCATGCACCCTTACACACTCATAATGTCCACCAACACCCTCCAACGCAAACATACCTACAATCATATTCAAAAGTGTTGGATGTTACCTCCATAAAAAATCATCACACCCAACAACAATTCATCACACCTAACATCCGTGGAAAGTAAGAACATGTATAAGCCTTGGACTATAAAAACATCATCAATGAAATGAACTAAGAAAAGAGTGATGAATTATTTTTTTCTTTTGGTTATCTAAAACAATGAAATGAAGAGTTTTGATACAAGAGTAGGTACATTAGACCAAGACGCCCACCATGACCTTGTTTTTACACCCATCACCCATTTAATTGTCAAAATACGTGTGTAGTGGTTGTTTTATTATTATTTTTTTTTTCTGGGAGCTAAGCAACTTGAAAGAATTATGCCCGCAAAATTTCAGATTTTTTCGACAACTATAACTATTTTTTCTAATTTCTTATTATTTAATATTTAAAAATTCATTAAAAAAAATTGGTTGGTTGAAAAATTATGAAACTTGATTTTTAAACTCTTTAGAATGTCCCATTAATGAATCAATCCAGCTCACGGAAAAAAAACAATATAAAACTTGAGATATTTGACTGTATGACCGTTCGGAAAAATCGTATCTAGGCCTGGCAGACCAAAAATGCCTCAAAATGTACTATATAGGGGGGTGACTAGTCTGCATGGGCTGGGCACGGGGGTACCCCTATATCTTCCGCCACCCCCACGCCCCAAGCACTATGTGCCGCACATGGGCATATGCTTGGGGCACGGGGGTGGTGGTCGGAGGTCGAGGCCGATTGATGGTGGCGGAATGCCCACGGTGAGGTGGTGTCGGAATGGTCCTGCGTGCTCGCCCGCCCTGCCCCACCTGCGTGTTCCCGCGTGCGCGCGCCCCCCGCCCCGCCTCGCCCGCGTGCTCCCGCCTGCGCGCGCCCAGCCCCGCCCCGTCCACGTTGTCCCGCGCGCGCGCGCGCCTCGCCCAGCCCCGCCCGCATGCTCCCGCGCGCGCGCCCCGCCCAGCCCCGCCCGCGTGCTCCCGCGCGCGCGCCCCGCCCAGCCCCGCCCGCGTGCTCCCGCGCGCGCGCCCCGCCCAGCCCCGCCCGCGTGCTCCCGCGCGCGCGCCCCGCCCATCCCCGCCCCGCCCGCCTTCTCTCGCGCGCGCGCCCCGCCCAGCCCCGCCCCGCCCGCCTTCTCTCGCGCGCGCGCGCCCCGCCCTGCCCCGCCCACGCCCCATCCATCACCCATTAATTGTGAAATTACATGTGGAGTTGTTGTTTTTTTGTAATTTTTTTTCTGGGAGCTAAGCAACATGAAAGAATGATTCCCACAAAATTTCAGATTTTTTTGACGGCTCTAGCTATTTTTTCTAATTTCTTATTATTTAATATTTAAAAATTCATTAAAAAAAATTGGTTGGTTGAAAAATTATGAAACTTGATTTCTAGATCCATTACAATGTCCCATTCATGAATCAATCGAGTTCATGGAAAAAAACAATCTAAAACTTGAGATATTTGACCGTATGATGGCTCAGAAAAATCGTATCTAGGCCTGGCAGACCAAAAATGCCTCAAAATGTACTATATAGGGGGGTGACTAGTCTGCATGGGCTGGGCACGGGGGTACCCCTATATCTTCCGCCACCCCCACGCCCCAAGCACTATGCGCCGCACATGGGCATATGCTTGGGGCGTGGGGGTGGTGGTCGGCGGATGAGGGCGGTTGACGGCGGCGATGCGGTGGCGAAACTTGCACGGTGAGGCAGTGTCGGGTGCCTTTGGGCGTGCGACATGAGCCTTGTTGAGAATGAAATGTTGCGATGTTGCCTTCTAACTTGGGCTGGCTTGAGGATGGTTGATGGTTGGCACGATGATGAAACATGCAATGTGGGGTGGAGCCGGGTGCCTTCGGGCGTGCGACATGAACCTCGTTGAGTGTGTGACGTTGTGGTGATGCCTGCCAGCCTTGGGCCAGCCCTATGTTTTGAAGGCCGGTGGTGCCAGAACATGTTCGGCTGGTTGGAATCGGGTGCCTCTGGGCGTGCGACACGAGCCTCATTGAGCACGGAATGTTGCGATGTTGCCTTCTAATTGGGAATCTCTGGTGTGAGGAACTGTGGATGGTTGCTAGTATGACGATGAAACATGCAAGGTGGGGTGGAGCCGGGTGCCTTCGGGCGTGCGGCATGAACCTCGTTGAGTGTGGGACGTTGTTGTGGTGTATGCCTCCCTTTCTTGGGCCAGCCCTATGTTTTGAAGGCTGCGTGGTAGCAGAACATGCACGGTGGGGCGGTGTCAAATGCCTTTGGGCGTGCGACATGAGACCTGTTGAGAACGGAATGTTTCCTTCCAACTTGGGCTGGTTTGAGGATGGTTGATGGCTGGTACGATGATGAAACATGCAAGGTGGGGTGGAACTGGGTGCCTTCGGGTGTCCGGGATGAACCTCGTTGAGTGTGTGACGTTGTGGTGATGCCTCTGGCCCATCC
>NW_028257929.1:217500-220000 GCF_057944985.1 Cucurbita pepo subsp. pepo | reverse complement strand
ACCAACACCCTCCAACGCAAACATACCTACAATCATATCAAAAGTGTTGGATGTTACCTCCATAAAAAATCATCACACCCAACAACAATTCATCACACCTAACATCCGTGGAAAGTAAGAACATGTATAAGCCTTGGACTATAAAAACATCATCAATGAAATGAACTAAGAAAAGAGTGATGAATTATTTTTTTCTTTTGGTTATCTAAAACAATGAAATGAAGAGTTTTGATACAAGAGTAGGTACATTAGACCAAGACGCCCACCATGACCTTGTTTTTACACCCATCACCCATTTAATTGTCAAAATACGTGTGTAGTGGTTGTTTTATTATTATTTTTTTTTTCTGGGAGCTAAGCAACTTGAAAGAATTATGCCCGCAAAATTTCAGATTTTTTCGACAACTATAACTATTTTTTCTAATTTCTTATTATTTAATATTTAAAAATTCATTAAAAAAAATTGGTTGGTTGAAAAATTATGAAACTTGATTTTTAAACTCTTTAGAATGTCCCATTAATGAATCAATCCAGCTCACGGAAAAAAAACAATATAAAACTTGAGATATTTGACTGTATGACCGTTCGGAAAAATCGTATCTAGGCCTGGCAGACCAAAAATGCCTCAAAATGTACTATATAGGGGGGTGACTAGTCTGCATGGGCTGGGCACGGGGGTACCCCTATATCTTCCGCCACCCCCACGCCCCAAGCACTATGTGCCGCACATGGGCATATGCTTGGGGCACGGGGGTGGTGGTCGGAGGTCGAGGCCGATTGATGGTGGCGGAATGCCCACGGTGAGGTGGTGTCGGAATGGTCCTGCGTGCTCGCCCGCCCTGCCCCACCTGCGTGTTCCCGCGTGCGCGCGCCCCCCGCCCCGCCTCGCCCGCGTGCTCCCGCCTGCGCGCGCCCAGCCCCGCCCCGTCCACGTTGTCCCGCGCGCGCGCGCCTCGCCCAGCCCCGCCCGCATGCTCCCGCGCGCGCGCCCCGCCCAGCCCCGCCCGCGTGCTCCCGCGCGCGCGCCCCGCCCAGCCCCGCCCGCGTGCTCCCGCGCGCGCGCCCCGCCCAGCCCCGCCCGCGTGCTCCCGCGCGCGCGCCCCGCCCAGCCCCGCCCGCGTGCTCCCGCGCGCGCGCCCCGCCCATCCCCGCCCCGCCCGCCTTCTCTCGCGCGCGCGCCCCGCCCAGCCCCGCCCCGCCCGCCTTCTCTCGCGCGCGCGCGCCCCGCCCTGCCCCGCCCACGCCCCATCCATCACCCATTAATTGTGAAATTACATGTGGAGTTGTTGTTTTTTTGTAATTTTTTTTCTGGGAGCTAAGCAACATGAAAGAATGATTCCCACAAAATTTCAGATTTTTTTGACGGCTCTAGCTATTTTTTCTAATTTCTTATTATTTAATATTTAAAAATTCATTAAAAAAAATTGGTTGGTTGAAAAATTATGAAACTTGATTTCTAGATCCATTACAATGTCCCATTCATGAATCAATCGAGTTCATGGAAAAAAACAATCTAAAACTTGAGATATTTGACCGTATGATGGCTCAGAAAAATCGTATCTAGGCCTGGCAGACCAAAAATGCCTCAAAATGTACTATATAGGGGGGTGACTAGTCTGCATGGGCTGGGCACGGGGGTACCCCTATATCTTCCGCCACCCCCACGCCCCAAGCACTATGCGCCGCACATGGGCATATGCTTGGGGCGTGGGGGTGGTGGTCGGCGGATGAGGGCGGTTGACGGCGGCGATGCGGTGGCGAAACTTGCACGGTGAGGCAGTGTCGGGTGCCTTTGGGCGTGCGACATGAGCCTTGTTGAGAATGAAATGTTGCGATGTTGCCTTCTAACTTGGGCTGGCTTGAGGATGGTTGATGGTTGGCACGATGATGAAACATGCAATGTGGGGTGGAGCCGGGTGCCTTCGGGCGTGCGACATGAACCTCGTTGAGTGTGTGACGTTGTGGTGATGCCTGCCAGCCTTGGGCCAGCCCTATGTTTTGAAGGCCGGTGGTGCCAGAACATGTTCGGCTGGTTGGAATCGGGTGCCTCTGGGCGTGCGACACGAGCCTCATTGAGCACGGAATGTTGCGATGTTGCCTTCTAATTGGGAATCTCTGGTGTGAGGAACTGTGGATGGTTGCTAGTATGACGATGAAACATGCAAGGTGGGGTGGAGCCGGGTGCCTTCGGGCGTGCGGCATGAACCTCGTTGAGTGTGGGACGTTGTTGTGGTGTATGCCTCCCTTTCTTGGGCCAGCCCTATGTTTTGAAGGCTGCGTGGTAGCAGAACATGCACGGTGGGGCGGTGTCAAATGCCTTTGGGCGTGCGACATGAGACCTGTTGAGAACGGAATGTTTCCTTCCAACTTGGGCTGGTTTGAGGATGGTTGATGGCTGGTACGATGATGAAACATGCAAGGTGGGGTGGAACTGGGTGCCTTCGGGTGTCCGGGATGAACCTCGTTGAGTGTGTGACGTTGTGGTGATGCCTCTGGCCCA
>NW_028257929.1:207500-210000 GCF_057944985.1 Cucurbita pepo subsp. pepo | reverse complement strand
CCACCAACACCCTCCAACGCAAACATACCTACAATCATATCAAAAGTGTTGGATGTTACCTCCATAAAAAATCATCACACCCAACAACAATTCATCACACCTAACATCCGTGGAAAGTAAGAACATGTATAAGCCTTGGACTATAAAAACATCATCAATGAAATGAACTAAGAAAAGAGTGATGAATTATTTTTTTCTTTTGGTTATCTAAAACAATGAAATGAAGAGTTTTGATACAAGAGTAGGTACATTAGACCAAGACGCCCACCATGACCTTGTTTTTACACCCATCACCCATTTAATTGTCAAAATACGTGTGTAGTGGTTGTTTTATTATTATTTTTTTTTTCTGGGAGCTAAGCAACTTGAAAGAATTATGCCCGCAAAATTTCAGATTTTTTCGACAACTATAACTATTTTTTCTAATTTCTTATTATTTAATATTTAAAAATTCATTAAAAAAAATTGGTTGGTTGAAAAATTATGAAACTTGATTTTTAAACTCTTTAGAATGTCCCATTAATGAATCAATCCAGCTCACGGAAAAAAAACAATATAAAACTTGAGATATTTGACTGTATGACCGTTCGGAAAAATCGTATCTAGGCCTGGCAGACCAAAAATGCCTCAAAATGTACTATATAGGGGGGTGACTAGTCTGCATGGGCTGGGCACGGGGGTACCCCTATATCTTCCGCCACCCCCACGCCCCAAGCACTATGTGCCGCACATGGGCATATGCTTGGGGCACGGGGGTGGTGGTCGGAGGTCGAGGCCGATTGATGGTGGCGGAATGCCCACGGTGAGGTGGTGTCGGAATGGTCCTGCGTGCTCGCCCGCCCTGCCCCACCTGCGTGTTCCCGCGTGCGCGCGCCCCCCGCCCCGCCTCGCCCGCGTGCTCCCGCCTGCGCGCGCCCAGCCCCGCCCCGTCCACGTTGTCCCGCGCGCGCGCGCCTCGCCCAGCCCCGCCCGCATGCTCCCGCGCGCGCGCCCCGCCCAGCCCCGCCCGCGTGCTCCCGCGCGCGCGCCCCGCCCAGCCCCGCCCGCGTGCTCCCGCGCGCGCGCCCCGCCCAGCCCCGCCCGCGTGCTCCCGCGCGCGCGCCCCGCCCATCCCCGCCCCGCCCGCCTTCTCTCGCGCGCGCGCCCCGCCCAGCCCCGCCCCGCCCGCCTTCTCTCGCGCGCGCGCGCCCCGCCCTGCCCCGCCCACGCCCCATCCATCACCCATTAATTGTGAAATTACATGTGGAGTTGTTGTTTTTTTGTAATTTTTTTTCTGGGAGCTAAGCAACATGAAAGAATGATTCCCACAAAATTTCAGATTTTTTTGACGGCTCTAGCTATTTTTTCTAATTTCTTATTATTTAATATTTAAAAATTCATTAAAAAAAATTGGTTGGTTGAAAAATTATGAAACTTGATTTCTAGATCCATTACAATGTCCCATTCATGAATCAATCGAGTTCATGGAAAAAAACAATCTAAAACTTGAGATATTTGACCGTATGATGGCTCAGAAAAATCGTATCTAGGCCTGGCAGACCAAAAATGCCTCAAAATGTACTATATAGGGGGGTGACTAGTCTGCATGGGCTGGGCACGGGGGTACCCCTATATCTTCCGCCACCCCCACGCCCCAAGCACTATGCGCCGCACATGGGCATATGCTTGGGGCGTGGGGGTGGTGGTCGGCGGATGAGGGCGGTTGACGGCGGCGATGCGGTGGCGAAACTTGCACGGTGAGGCAGTGTCGGGTGCCTTTGGGCGTGCGACATGAGCCTTGTTGAGAATGAAATGTTGCGATGTTGCCTTCTAACTTGGGCTGGCTTGAGGATGGTTGATGGTTGGCACGATGATGAAACATGCAATGTGGGGTGGAGCCGGGTGCCTTCGGGCGTGCGACATGAACCTCGTTGAGTGTGTGACGTTGTGGTGATGCCTGCCAGCCTTGGGCCAGCCCTATGTTTTGAAGGCCGGTGGTGCCAGAACATGTTCGGCTGGTTGGAATCGGGTGCCTCTGGGCGTGCGACACGAGCCTCATTGAGCACGGAATGTTGCGATGTTGCCTTCTAATTGGGAATCTCTGGTGTGAGGAACTGTGGATGGTTGCTAGTATGACGATGAAACATGCAAGGTGGGGTGGAGCCGGGTGCCTTCGGGCGTGCGGCATGAACCTCGTTGAGTGTGGGACGTTGTTGTGGTGTATGCCTCCCTTTCTTGGGCCAGCCCTATGTTTTGAAGGCTGCGTGGTAGCAGAACATGCACGGTGGGGCGGTGTCAAATGCCTTTGGGCGTGCGACATGAGACCTGTTGAGAACGGAATGTTTCCTTCCAACTTGGGCTGGTTTGAGGATGGTTGATGGCTGGTACGATGATGAAACATGCAAGGTGGGGTGGAACTGGGTGCCTTCGGGTGTCCGGGATGAACCTCGTTGAGTGTGTGACGTTGTGGTGATGCCTCTGGCCCATCCTTGGGCCAGCCCTATGTTTTGAAGGTGGCGTG
>NW_028257929.1:197500-200000 GCF_057944985.1 Cucurbita pepo subsp. pepo | reverse complement strand
CATATCAAAAGTGTTGGATGTTACCTCCATAAAAAATCATCACACCCAACAACAATTCATCACACCTAACATCCGTGGAAAGTAAGAACATGTATAAGCCTTGGACATAAAAACATCATCAATGAAATGAACTAAGAAAAGAGTGATGAATTATTTTTTTCTTTTGGTTATCTAAAACAATGAAATGAAGAGTTTTGATACAAGAGTAGGTACATTAGACCAAGACGCCCACCATGACCTTGTTTTTACACCCATCACCCATTTAATTGTCAAAATACGTGTGTAGTGGTTGTTTTATTATTATTTTTTTTTTCTGGGAGCTAAGCAACTTGAAAGAATTATGCCCGCAAAATTTCAGATTTTTTCGACAACTATAACTATTTTTTCTAATTTCTTATTATTTAATATTTAAAAATTCATTAAAAAAAATTGGTTGGTTGAAAAATTATGAAACTTGATTTTTAAACTCTTTAGAATGTCCCATTAATGAATCAATCCAGCTCACGGAAAAAAAACAATATAAAACTTGAGATATTTGACTGTATGACCGTTCGGAAAAATCGTATCTAGGCCTGGCAGACCAAAAATGCCTCAAAATGTACTATATAGGGGGGTGACTAGTCTGCATGGGCTGGGCACGGGGGTACCCCTATATCTTCCGCCACCCCCACGCCCCAAGCACTATGTGCCGCACATGGGCATATGCTTGGGGCACGGGGGTGGTGGTCGGAGGTCGAGGCCGATTGATGGTGGCGGAATGCCCACGGTGAGGTGGTGTCGGAATGGTCCTGCGTGCTCGCCCGCCCTGCCCCACCTGCGTGTTCCCGCGTGCGCGCGCCCCCCGCCCCGCCTCGCCCGCGTGCTCCCGCCTGCGCGCGCCCAGCCCCGCCCCGTCCACGTTGTCCCGCGCGCGCGCGCCTCGCCCAGCCCCGCCCGCATGCTCCCGCGCGCGCGCCCCGCCCAGCCCCGCCCGCGTGCTCCCGCGCGCGCGCCCCGCCCAGCCCCGCCCGCGTGCTCCCGCGCGCGCGCCCCGCCCAGCCCCGCCCGCGTGCTCCCGCGCGCGCGCCCCGCCCAGCCCCGCCCGCGTGCTCCCGCGCGCGCGCCCCGCCCATCCCCGCCCCGCCCGCCTTCTCTCGCGCGCGCGCCCCGCCCAGCCCCGCCCCGCCCGCCTTCTCTCTCGCGCGCGCGCCCCGCCCTGCCCCGCCCACGCCCCATCCATCACCCATTAATTGTGAAATTACATGTGGAGTTGTTGTTTTTTTGTAATTTTTTTTCTGGGAGCTAAGCAACATGAAAGAATGATTCCCACAAAATTTCAGATTTTTTTGACGGCTCTAGCTATTTTTTCTAATTTCTTATTATTTAATATTTAAAAATTCATTAAAAAAAATTGGTTGGTTGAAAAATTATGAAACTTGATTTCTAGATCCATTACAATGTCCCATTCATGAATCAATCGAGTTCATGGAAAAAAACAATCTAAAACTTGAGATATTTGACCGTATGATGGCTCAGAAAAATCGTATCTAGGCCTGGCAGACCAAAAATGCCTCAAAATGTACTATATAGGGGGGTGACTAGTCTGCATGGGCTGGGCACGGGGGTACCCCTATATCTTCCGCCACCCCCACGCCCCAAGCACTATGCGCCGCACATGGGCATATGCTTGGGGCGTGGGGGTGGTGGTCGGCGGATGAGGGCGGTTGACGGCGGCGATGCGGTGGCGAAACTTGCACGGTGAGGCAGTGTCGGGTGCCTTTGGGCGTGCGACATGAGCCTTGTTGAGAATGAAATGTTGCGATGTTGCCTTCTAACTTGGGCTGGCTTGAGGATGGTTGATGGTTGGCACGATGATGAAACATGCAATGTGGGGTGGAGCCGGGTGCCTTCGGGCGTGCGACATGAACCTCGTTGAGTGTGTGACGTTGTGGTGATGCCTGCCAGCCTTGGGCCAGCCCTATGTTTTGAAGGCCGGTGGTGCCAGAACATGTTCGGCTGGTTGGAATCGGGTGCCTCTGGGCGTGCGACACGAGCCTCATTGAGCACGGAATGTTGCGATGTTGCCTTCTAATTGGGAATCTCTGGTGTGAGGAACTGTGGATGGTTGCTAGTATGACGATGAAACATGCAAGGTGGGGTGGAGCCGGGTGCCTTCGGGCGTGCGGCATGAACCTCGTTGAGTGTGGGACGTTGTTGTGGTGTATGCCTCCCTTTCTTGGGCCAGCCCTATGTTTTGAAGGCTGCGTGGTAGCAGAACATGCACGGTGGGGCGGTGTCAAATGCCTTTGGGCGTGCGACATGAGACCTGTTGAGAACGGAATGTTTCCTTCCAACTTGGGCTGGTTTGAGGATGGTTGATGGCTGGTACGATGATGAAACATGCAAGGTGGGGTGGAACTGGGTGCCTTCGGGTGTCCGGGATGAACCTCGTTGAGTGTGTGACGTTGTGGTGATGCCTCTGGCCCATCCTTGGGCCAGCCCTATGTTTTGAAGGTGGCGT
>NW_028257929.1:187500-190000 GCF_057944985.1 Cucurbita pepo subsp. pepo | reverse complement strand
TATCAAAAGTGTTGGATGTTACCTCCATAAAAAATCATCACACCCAACAACAATTCATCACACCTAACATCCGTGGAAAGTAAGAACATGTATAAGCCTTGGACTATAAAAACATCATCAATGAAATGAACTAAGAAAAGAGTGATGAATTATTTTTTTCTTTTGGTTATCTAAAACAATGAAATGAAGAGTTTTGATACAAGAGTAGGTACATTAGACCAAGACGCCCACCATGACCTTGTTTTTACACCCATCACCCATTTAATTGTCAAAATACGTGTGTAGTGGTTGTTTTATTATTATTTTTTTTTTCTGGGAGCTAAGCAACTTGAAAGAATTATGCCCGCAAAATTTCAGATTTTTTCGACAACTATAACTATTTTTTCTAATTTCTTATTATTTAATATTTAAAAATTCATTAAAAAAAATTGGTTGGTTGAAAAATTATGAAACTTGATTTTTAAACTCTTTAGAATGTCCCATTAATGAATCAATCCAGCTCACGGAAAAAAAACAATATAAAACTTGAGATATTTGACTGTATGACCGTTCGGAAAAATCGTATCTAGGCCTGGCAGACCAAAAATGCCTCAAAATGTACTATATAGGGGGGTGACTAGTCTGCATGGGCTGGGCACGGGGGTACCCCTATATCTTCCGCCACCCCCACGCCCCAAGCACTATGTGCCGCACATGGGCATATGCTTGGGGCACGGGGGTGGTGGTCGGAGGTCGAGGCCGATTGATGGTGGCGGAATGCCCACGGTGAGGTGGTGTCGGAATGGTCCTGCGTGCTCGCCCGCCCTGCCCCACCTGCGTGTTCCCGCGTGCGCGCGCCCCCCGCCCCGCCTCGCCCGCGTGCTCCCGCCTGCGCGCGCCCAGCCCCGCCCCGTCCACGTTGTCCCGCGCGCGCGCGCCTCGCCCAGCCCCGCCCGCATGCTCCCGCGCGCGCGCCCCGCCCAGCCCCGCCCGCGTGCTCCCGCGCGCGCGCCCCGCCCAGCCCCGCCCGCGTGCTCCCGCGCGCGCGCCCCGCCCAGCCCCGCCCGCGTGCTCCCGCGCGCGCGCCCCGCCCAGCCCCGCCCGCGTGCTCCCGCGCGCGCGCCCCGCCCATCCCCGCCCCGCCCGCCTTCTCTCGCGCGCGCGCCCCGCCCAGCCCCGCCCCGCCCGCCTTCTCTCGCGCGCGCGCGCCCCGCCCTGCCCCGCCCACGCCCCATCCATCACCCATTAATTGTGAAATTACATGTGGAGTTGTTGTTTTTTTGTAATTTTTTTTCTGGGAGCTAAGCAACATGAAAGAATGATTCCCACAAAATTTCAGATTTTTTTGACGGCTCTAGCTATTTTTTCTAATTTCTTATTATTTAATATTTAAAAATTCATTAAAAAAAATTGGTTGGTTGAAAAATTATGAAACTTGATTTCTAGATCCATTACAATGTCCCATTCATGAATCAATCGAGTTCATGGAAAAAAACAATCTAAAACTTGAGATATTTGACCGTATGATGGCTCAGAAAAATCGTATCTAGGCCTGGCAGACCAAAAATGCCTCAAAATGTACTATATAGGGGGGTGACTAGTCTGCATGGGCTGGGCACGGGGGTACCCCTATATCTTCCGCCACCCCCACGCCCCAAGCACTATGCGCCGCACATGGGCATATGCTTGGGGCGTGGGGGTGGTGGTCGGCGGATGAGGGCGGTTGACGGCGGCGATGCGGTGGCGAAACTTGCACGGTGAGGCAGTGTCGGGTGCCTTTGGGCGTGCGACATGAGCCTTGTTGAGAATGAAATGTTGCGATGTTGCCTTCTAACTTGGGCTGGCTTGAGGATGGTTGATGGTTGGCACGATGATGAAACATGCAATGTGGGGTGGAGCCGGGTGCCTTCGGGCGTGCGACATGAACCTCGTTGAGTGTGTGACGTTGTGGTGATGCCTGCCAGCCTTGGGCCAGCCCTATGTTTTGAAGGCCGGTGGTGCCAGAACATGTTCGGCTGGTTGGAATCGGGTGCCTCTGGGCGTGCGACACGAGCCTCATTGAGCACGGAATGTTGCGATGTTGCCTTCTAATTGGGAATCTCTGGTGTGAGGAACTGTGGATGGTTGCTAGTATGACGATGAAACATGCAAGGTGGGGTGGAGCCGGGTGCCTTCGGGCGTGCGGCATGAACCTCGTTGAGTGTGGGACGTTGTTGTGGTGTATGCCTCCCTTTCTTGGGCCAGCCCTATGTTTTGAAGGCTGCGTGGTAGCAGAACATGCACGGTGGGGCGGTGTCAAATGCCTTTGGGCGTGCGACATGAGACCTGTTGAGAACGGAATGTTTCCTTCCAACTTGGGCTGGTTTGAGGATGGTTGATGGCTGGTACGATGATGAAACATGCAAGGTGGGGTGGAACTGGGTGCCTTCGGGTGTCCGGGATGAACCTCGTTGAGTGTGTGACGTTGTGGTGATGCCTCTGGCCCATCCTTGGGCCAGCCCTATGTTTTGAAGGTGGCGTG
>NW_028257929.1:177500-180000 GCF_057944985.1 Cucurbita pepo subsp. pepo | reverse complement strand
TCATATCAAAAGTGTTGGATGTTACCTCCATAAAAAATCATCACACCCAACAACAATTCATCACACCTAACATCCGTGGAAAGTAAGAACATGTATAAGCCTTGGACTATAAAAACATCATCAATGAAATGAACTAAGAAAAGAGTGATGAATTATTTTTTTCTTTTGGTTATCTAAAACAATGAAATGAAGAGTTTTGATACAAGAGTAGGTACATTAGACCAAGACGCCCACCATGACCTTGTTTTTACACCCATCACCCATTTAATTGTCAAAATACGTGTGTAGTGGTTGTTTTATTATTATTTTTTTTTTCTGGGAGCTAAGCAACTTGAAAGAATTATGCCCGCAAAATTTCAGATTTTTTCGACAACTATAACTATTTTTTCTAATTTCTTATTATTTAATATTTAAAAATTCATTAAAAAAAATTGGTTGGTTGAAAAATTATGAAACTTGATTTTTAAACTCTTTAGAATGTCCCATTAATGAATCAATCCAGCTCACGGAAAAAAAACAATATAAAACTTGAGATATTTGACTGTATGACCGTTCGGAAAAATCGTATCTAGGCCTGGCAGACCAAAAATGCCTCAAAATGTACTATATAGGGGGGTGACTAGTCTGCATGGGCTGGGCACGGGGGTACCCCTATATCTTCCGCCACCCCCACGCCCCAAGCACTATGTGCCGCACATGGGCATATGCTTGGGGCACGGGGGTGGTGGTCGGAGGTCGAGGCCGATTGATGGTGGCGGAATGCCCACGGTGAGGTGGTGTCGGAATGGTCCTGCGTGCTCGCCCGCCCTGCCCCACCTGCGTGTTCCCGCGTGCGCGCGCCCCCCGCCCCGCCTCGCCCGCGTGCTCCCGCCTGCGCGCGCCCAGCCCCGCCCCGTCCACGTTGTCCCGCGCGCGCGCGCCTCGCCCAGCCCCGCCCGCATGCTCCCGCGCGCGCGCCCCGCCCAGCCCCGCCCGCGTGCTCCCGCGCGCGCGCCCCGCCGCCCAGCCCCGCCCGCGTGCTCCCGCGCGCGCGCCCCGCCCAGCCCCGCCCGCGTGCTCCCGCGCGCGCGCCCCGCCCATCCCCGCCCCGCCCGCCTTCTCTCGCGCGCGCGCCCCGCCCAGCCCCGCCCCGCCCGCCTTCTCTCGCGCGCGCGCGCCCCGCCCTGCCCCGCCCACGCCCCATCCATCACCCATTAATTGTGAAATTACATGTGGAGTTGTTGTTTTTTTGTAATTTTTTTTCTGGGAGCTAAGCAACATGAAAGAATGATTCCCACAAAATTTCAGATTTTTTGACGGCTCTAGCTATTTTTTCTAATTTCTTATTATTTAATATTTAAAAATTCATTAAAAAAAATTGGTTGGTTGAAAAATTATGAAACTTGATTTCTAGATCCATTACAATGTCCCATTCATGAATCAATCGAGTTCATGGAAAAAAACAATCTAAAACTTGAGATATTTGACCGTATGATGGCTCAGAAAAATCGTATCTAGGCCTGGCATTTGACCGTATGATGGCTCAGAAAAATCGTATCTAGGCCTGGCAGACCAAAAATGCCTCAAAATGTACTATATAGGGGGGTGACTAGTCTGCATGGGCTGGGCACGGGGGTACCCCTATATCTTCCGCCACCCCCACGCCCCAAGCACTATGCGCCGCACATGGGCATATGCTTGGGGCGTGGGGGTGGTGGTCGGCGGATGAGGGCGGTTGACGGCGGCGATGCGGTGGCGAAACTTGCACGGTGAGGCAGTGTCGGGTGCCTTTGGGCGTGCGACATGAGCCTTGTTGAGAATGAAATGTTGCGATGTTGCCTTCTAACTTGGGCTGGCTTGAGGATGGTTGATGGTTGGCACGATGATGAAACATGCAATGTGGGGTGGAGCCGGGTGCCTTCGGGCGTGCGACATGAACCTCGTTGAGTGTGTGACGTTGTGGTGATGCCTGCCAGCCTTGGGCCAGCCCTATGTTTTGAAGGCCGGTGGTGCCAGAACATGTTCGGCTGGTTGGAATCGGGTGCCTCTGGGCGTGCGACACGAGCCTCATTGAGCACGGAATGTTGCGATGTTGCCTTCTAATTGGGAATCTCTGGTGTGAGGAACTGTGGATGGTTGCTAGTATGACGATGAAACATGCAAGGTGGGGTGGAGCCGGGTGCCTTCGGGCGTGCGGCATGAACCTCGTTGAGTGTGGGACGTTGTTGTGGTGTATGCCTCCCTTTCTTGGGCCAGCCCTATGTTTTGAAGGCTGCGTGGTAGCAGAACATGCACGGTGGGGCGGTGTCAAATGCCTTTGGGCGTGCGACATGAGACCTGTTGAGAACGGAATGTTTCCTTCCAACTTGGGCTGGTTTGAGGATGGTTGATGGCTGGTACGATGATGAAACATGCAAGGTGGGGTGGAACTGGGTGCCTTCGGGTGTCCGGGATGAACCTCGTTGAGTGTGTGACGTTGTGGTGATGCCTCTGGCCCATCCTTGGGCCAGCCCTATGTTTT
>NW_028257929.1:162500-170000 GCF_057944985.1 Cucurbita pepo subsp. pepo | reverse complement strand
TTCAAAAATCTCTCTCTCTCCTCGTTTTCTAAAACCTTCTTTTAAAACCGAGGCTAGAGGCTCGACCGTACGTCGCTTGGCCGTAGGCGACGCAAGAACAAATTGGCTTAACTCACTTGTCGCTGGAAAGTGAGTGCCGCACAATCGCTAGTCCGCTGCCTTCGAAAGTGCGATTGTGTCAAGTGGTATCAGAGCTTTGTTAGCTCCGTAACGTCATATAGACCGAAATCATGTCGACGACAAAGTCGACACCCAAAGCACAAGCCGATCGGCTTACGCTAATAGAGGAGGAAATGCTGTTCCTCAAAGAAGTCCCTGACACCCTCCGTTTCCTGGAAACACGGGTGACCGAACTGAGTGAGAAAGTCATCCAAGTCGACGCAATGGGCAACCGCCTAGACGGGTTGCCAATCGCAGAACTGTTGTTTCGAGTGACCTCGCTCGAAGAAAGAGTTGCTCCTACGAGCAGCCCAAAACCGTCTGATAGTCCGGATAGCTCTGTCGCACACAAAGAGGGACGTGGCGAAGAGTTCGACGTACTACAAAACACAATGATGAGTTTGTTCAATGGATTGGCTGATGAATTCAGATCAACAGTCGACGACCTCCAAGAAAGGATGTCCGCCATGAGCACTCGAATTGAAGTTACCATGAAAGCCGTGGAAGGTGTCACGGCTGGACAAACTAATGCAGGATCCAACAAACTAAGGTTCCCAGACCCTAGAGCCTTCAAAGGGAATCGGGACGCCAAAGAGTTGGAGAACTTCATCTTTGACGTCGAACAGTACTTCAAAGCCACAACGGCTTGTACCGACGACAAGAAGGTGACTGTAGCTGCGATGTATCTCGTAGACGACGCCAAACTGTGGTGGCGTACGAAGGTGCAAGACATCGAGGATGGATTGTGCACCATTGACTCATGGGAGGACCTCAAGAGAGAGTTGAGGGAACAATTCCTCCCCGAAAACGCAGGACACATAGCAATGGAGAAAATAGTAGCCCTAAAACACACTGGAAACATACGGGACTACGTCAGACAATTCTCAACCCTGATGCTGGATATCAGGGGTACAGCAGAGAAGGACAAGGTGTTCTTCTTTATAAATGGTCTACAACCGTGGGCCAAAACAAAGATACATGAGAACAGGGTCCAAACCCTAGCTGCCGCAATGGCCTGCGCCGAGAGACTCGTGGACTGTGGGAACGAAGCAGGATCCCAAAGAAGAGCGACACCAGCCCCAAACAATGGGGGCAAACCATACCGACCACCAGGCCATCGAAATGGAAGCCCCAACAGATCGAATGGATGGACGGATAGACCTCCTCAGAACAATCAAGCGGGGACATCTCGAGGGCCTTACCACCAAAAGAACCACCCGACGACGCCTTTGCAATGCATGCTATGTAAAGGCCCCCACAAGGTATCCTACTGTCCTCATCGGGCCTCTCTCACTGCACTCCAAGTGTCCATTCAAGAGAGCAATGAGGCAAGGGTCGAGACTTTGCTAGACAAGAAAGAAGATCACGACAACCCCCGAATGGGCGCACTCAAATTCTTGTCAGCCCTCCAACGGAAAGTCGAACCGAAGGAGATAATAGAGAAAGGGCTTATGTTCGTAGATGCCACCATAAACTCTCGACTGAGCAAAAGCACTCTGATAGACTCTGGAGCAACCCACAACTTCATTGCTGATCAAGAAGCCAGAAGATTGGGACTCACCATAGGAAAAGACCCGGGGAAAATGAAAGCTGTCAACTCCGAGGCCTTGCCTATTGTGGGAGTTTCCAAAGGAGTCCCCTTCAAAATAGGGGATTGGACTGGAGAGCTAGACCTTGTCGTGGTTCGCATGGACGACTTCGATGTGGTACTTGGGATGGAGTTCCTCCTAGAACACAAAGTCATCCCAATGCCACTGGCAAAATGCTTGGTGATCACCGACCGTAACCCCACAGTAATACCTGCAAGCATCAAGCAACCAGGTAATCTTCGGATGATCTCGGCCATACAGCTGAAAAGGGGACTCGCACGAGAGGAACCTACCTTCATGGCCATACCACTGATAGAAGAGGCAACCACCGAAGAGACTGTCCCAGAGGAAGTCAAGGATGTATTAGACAGCTATACCGACATAATGCCAGAGAGTCTACCACAAACACTACCACCTCGTCGAGGCATTGACCACGAAATCGAACTCCTCCCCGGGGTTAAGCCGCCCGCAAAGAATGCATACCGGATGGCTCCACCCGAGCTAGCCGAATTGAGGAAACAACTAGACGAGTTGCTGAAGGCGGGATTCATTCGCCCGGCAAAGGCCCCTTATGGAGCCCCCGTACTATTCCAGAAGAAGAAGGATGGGACGTTGCGTCTGTGCATAGACTACAGAGCCTTAAACAAGGTGACAGTACGCAACAAATATCCTCTGCCGATAATATCTGATTTGTTCGACCAACTTCACGGGGCCAAGTACTTCACGAAATTGGACTTACGATCGGGATATTATCAAGTACGTATTGCCGAAGGGGACGAACCCAAGACGACGTGCGTAACAAGATATGGGGCCTTCGAATTCCTAGTAATGCCCTTTGGCTTGACAAACGCCCCAGCTACGTTCTGCACGTTGATGAACCAGGTTTTCTACGAATACCTGGATCAGTTCGTCATAGTATACCTCGACGACATTGTTGTTTACAGCACAACCCTCGAGGAACACAAAGTGCACTTGAAGTTAGTGTTTGACAAGCTCCGGCAGAACCAGCTGTATGTGAAGAAGGAGAAATGTGCATTCGCACAAACATGCATCCACTTCCTTGGACATGTCGTCAGATGTGGACAAATCAGTATGGATAGCGACAAGATAAAAGCTATCCAAGAATGGAAGGTTCCTACTTCCGTATCTGAGTTGAGGTCCTTCTTAGGACTAGCCAACTACTATAGGCGGTTCGTCGAAGGGTTTTCACGACGAGCCGCCCCATTGACAGAGCTGTTGAAGAAAGACCACCCTTGGTCGTGGTCGAAGGATTGTCAAATGGCCTTTGAAAATCTGAAAACAACCATGACGAGGGGTCCTGTCCTCGGGTTGGTTGACGTCACAAAGCCATTTGAAGTGGAAACCGATGCTTCCGACTTTGCTCTCGGTGGGGTCCTTATTCAAGAAGGTCACCCCATCGCTTACGAAAGTCGAAAGCTCAACGATGCCGAACGAAGATACACTGTCTCCGAGAAAGAAATGCTGGCTGTAGTCCATTGCCTTCGAGTCTGGAGACAGTACCTCTTAGGCTCGCAGTTCGTAGTGAAGACGGATAACAGCGCCACTTGCCACTTCTTTGATCAACCAAAATTAACAGCAAAACAAGCCCGGTGGCAGGAGTCGTTGGCTGAATTCGACTTCAAGTTTGAACACAAAGCGGGAAAGAGTAATCAAGCAGCCGACGCGCTGAGTCGGAAGGGCGAACATGCGGCCCTGTGCATGTTAGCCCATATTCATTCAAGTAAGATCGACGGATCGATGCGCGACATCATCAAGGAACATTTACACAAAGACCCATCGGCCAAAGCCGTTGTCGAACTAGCTAAGGCTGGAAAGACACGGCAATTTTGGGTTGAGGGGGACCTCCTAATAACCAAAGGAAACAGATTGTACGTCCCAGGAACGGGGGAACTGAGGAAGAAGCTCATTCAAGAATGTCACGACACCTTATGGGCCGGACACCCGGGATGGCAAAGAACATACGCCCTAATAAAGAAGGGGTACTTCTGGCCAAACATGCGAGACGACATCATGCAATACACCAAGACGTGCCTCATCTGCCAACAGGATAAGGTCGAGAAAGCCAAAGTCTCTGGACTCTTGGAACCTCTACCTGTGCCAACAAGACCCTGGGAAAGTGTATCTCTGGACTTCATAACACACCTCCCAAAAGTCGGGGAATATGACGCCATCTTGGTTATTGTGGACCGGTTCTCAAAATATGCGACGTTCATCCCCACTCCCAAATTATGTTCGGCGGAACTCACAGCCCAACTGTTTTTCAAACACGTTGTAAAGTTATGGGGCATTCCGTCGAGCATCATCAGTGACAGGGATGGCAGATTCATTGGGACATTCTGGACTGAGTTATTCGCCTTCTTGGGAACAACCTTGAACATCTCCTCGAGTTATCACCCTCAAACCGATGGACAGACAGAACGGTTCAACTGCTTGCTCGAAGAATACTTACGTCACTTCGTCGACGCTCGCCAAAAGAACTGGATACAATTGTTAGATGTCGCCCAATTTTGCTTCAATTGTCAAACAAGCTCGTCTACAGGGAAGAGTCCCTTTGAAATTGTAAGTGGACGACAACCGGCCTTACCCCATATTATTGATCATCCTTATGCAGGAAAAAACCCTCAAGCTCACAACTTTACAAGAGAATGGAAGCAGACGACAGATATAGCCCGAGCATATTTAGAGAAGGCTTCCAAGCATATGAAGAAATGGGCGGACAAGAAGCGTCGCCCCCTTCATTTCCGTGCAGGAGATCAAGTCCTTATCAAGCTGAGACCAGAACAGATCAGATTTCGTAGCCGAAAGGACCAGAGATTAGTTCGTAAATACGAAGGCCCGGTTGAAGTCCTTAAAAAGATTGGGGCTACCTCCTACCGAGTTGCACTCCCCGCATGGATGAAAATTCACCCCGTCATTCATGTGAGCAACTTGAAGCCCTATCACCCTGATCCAGACGACGACCATCGAAATACAACCACAAGACCGAGCATCGATCTGAAACAAAAAGAAACAAAGGAAGTGGAAGAGATCCTAGCCGACAGGGTTAGGAAGATAGGAAGACCTGTACGGACGATTCGTGAATTCCTTGTCAAATGGAAGAATCTCCCTACAGAGGAAACAAGCTGGGAACGCGTCGAAGATCTGAACTCCGCCGCCACCCACATCGCAAGGTATGAAAGTAGTCGGTTGACAGGGACGTCAACCAATTAGGTGGGGGAGGATGTCACGGTCATGCCTGTCCAGGGCCTGTTGCCCATGGCCGCATGCCCATGACAAGCCAAACCCTTGTCATGTCTTTTCATTCTAGTGTTTTTCCCTTTGTAATTCTAGAGCGTATGACACCTCAAGAAAATCATGTCTAGGCCTGACAGAACTAAAATGGCCCAGAATGTACTATAGGGGGATATGACTAGTCGTCAACTTCTCCCTACCCAAGGTTATATATGCTAAGCCGTTGTTATCTTTCTCTTGCTTGCTTATATAACGTCTCTTTCTAAAATCTCTCTTTCAAAAATCTCTCTCTCTCCTCGTTTTCTAAAACCTTCTTTTAAAACCGAGGCTAGAGGCTCGACCGTACGTCGCTTGGCCGTAGGCGACGCAAGAACAAATTGGCTTAACTCACTTGTCGCTGGAAAGTGAGTGCCGCACAATCGCTAGTCCGCTGCCTTCGAAAGTGCGATTGTGTCACCGCGCGCGCGCTCGACCGCGCCCGTCTCCCCCCGAACGCCCACCGCGCGCACGCCCCCGACCGCGCCCCCGCACACCCCCGCTCGCGCGCGCTCCCCCCGCACGCCCACGTCGCGCACGCCCCCGACCGTGCCCCCCGCACGCCCACGTCGCGCACACCCCCGCACCCGCGCCCCCACCCCCCTCGCGCAGCACACGCCAAGCCCCATCCTATGCTATGTGCGATACATGCCCTACCAACACCTCATGCACCCTTACACACTCATAATGTCCACCAACACCCTCCAACGCAAACATACCTACAATCATATCAAAAGTGTTGGATGTTACCTCCATAAAAAATCATCACACCCAACAACAATTCATCACACCTAACATCCGTGGAAAGTAAGAACATGTATAAGCCTTGGACTATAAAAACATCATCAATGAAATGAACTAAGAAAAGAGTGATGAATTATTTTTTTCTTTTGGTTATCTAAAACAATGAAATGAAGAGTTTTGATACAAGAGTAGGTACATTAGACCAAGACGCCCACCATGACCTTGTTTTTACACCCATCACCCATTTAATTGTCAAAATACGTGTGTAGTGGTTGTTTTATTATTATTTTTTTTTTCTGGGAGCTAAGCAACTTGAAAGAATTATGCCCGCAAAATTTCAGATTTTTTCGACAACTATAACTATTTTTTCTAATTTCTTATTATTTAATATTTAAAAATTCATTAAAAAAAATTGGTTGGTTGAAAAATTATGAAACTTGATTTTTAAACTCTTTAGAATGTCCCATTAATGAATCAATCCAGCTCACGGAAAAAAAACAATATAAAACTTGAGATATTTGACTGTATGACCGTTCAGAAAAATCGTATCTAGGCCTGGCAGACCAAAAATGCCTCAAAATGTACTATATAGGGGGGTGACTAGTCTGCATGGGCTGGGCACGGGGGTACCCCTATATCTTCCGCCACCCCCACGCCCCAAGCACTATGTGCCGCACATGGGCATATGCTTGGGGCACGGGGGTGGTGGTCGGAGGTCGAGGCCGATTGATGGTGGCGGAATGCCCACGGTGAGGTGGTGTCGGAATGGTCCTGCGTGCTCGCCCGCCCTGCCCCACCTGCGTGTTCCCGCGTGCGCGCGCCCCCCGCCCCGCCTCGCCCGCGTGCTCCCGCCTGCGCGCGCCCAGCCCCGCCCCGTCCACGTTGTCCCGCGCGCGCGCGCCTCGCCCAGCCCCGCCCGCATGCTCCCGCGCGCGCGCCCCGCCCAGCCCCGCCCGCGTGCTCCCGCGCGCGCGCCCCGCCCAGCCCCGCCCGCGTGCTCCTGCGCGCGCGCCCCGCCCAGCCCCGCCCGCGTGCTCCCGCGCGCGCGCCCCGCCCAGCCCCGCCCGCGTGCTCCCGCGCGCGCGCCCCGCCCATCCCCGCCCCGCCCGCCTTCTCTCGCGCGCGCGCCCCGCCCAGCCCCGCCCCGCCCGCCTTCTCTCGCGCGCGCGCGCCCCGCCCTGCCCCGCCCACGCCCCATCCATCACCCATTAATTGTGAAATTACATGTGGAGTTGTTGTTTTTTTGTAATTTTTTTTCTGGGAGCTAAGCAACATGAAAGAATGATTCCCACAAAATTTCAGATTTTTTTGACGGCTCTAGCTATTTTTTCTAATTTCTTATTATTTAATATTTAAAAATTCATTAAAAAAAATTGGTTGGTTGAAAAATTATGAAACTTGATTTCTAGATCCATTACAATGTCCCATTCATGAATCAATCGAGTTCATGGAAAAAAACAATCTAAAACTTGAGATATTTGACCGTATGATGGCTCAGAAAAATCGTATCTAGGCCTGGCAGACCAAAAATGCCTCAAAATGTACTATATAGGGGGGTGACTAGTCTGCATGGGCTGGGCACGGGGGTACCCCTATATCTTCCGCCACCCCCACGCCCCAAGCACTATGCGCCGCACATGGGCATATGCTTGGGGCGTGGGGGTGGTGGTCGGCGGATGAGGGCGGTTGACGGCGGCGATGCGGTGGCGAAACTTGCACG
>NW_028257929.1:67500-72500 GCF_057944985.1 Cucurbita pepo subsp. pepo | reverse complement strand
AAGGAGTCCCCTTCAAAATAGGGGATTGGACTGGAGAGCTAGACCTTGTCGTGGTTCGCATGGACGACTTCGATGTGGTACTTGGGATGGAGTTCCTCCTAGAACACAAAGTCATCCCAATGCCACTGGCAAAATGCTTGGTGATCACCGACCGTAACCCCACAGTAATACCTGCAAGCATCAAGCAACCAGGTAATCTTCGGATGATCTCGGCCATACAGCTGAAAAGGGGACTCGCACGAGAGGAACCTACCTTCATGGCCATACCACTGATAGAAGAGGCAACCACCGAAGAGACTGTCCCAGAGGAAGTCAAGGATGTATTAGACAGCTATACCGACATAATGCCAGAGAGTCTACCACAAACACTACCACCTCGTCGAGGCATTGACCACGAAATCGAACTCCTCCCCGGGGTTAAGCCGCCCGCAAAGAATGCATACCGGATGGCTCCACCCGAGCTAGCCGAATTGAGGAAACAACTAGACGAGTTGCTGAAGGCGGGATTCATTCGCCCGGCAAAGGCCCCTTATGGAGCCCCCGTACTATTCCAGAAGAAGAAGGATGGGACGTTGCGTCTGTGCATAGACTACAGAGCCTTAAACAAGGTGACAGTACGCAACAAATATCCTCTGCCGATAATATCTGATTTGTTCGACCAACTTCACGGGGCCAAGTACTTCACGAAATTGGACTTACGATCGGGATATTATCAAGTACGTATTGCCGAAGGGGACGAACCCAAGACGACGTGCGTAACAAGATATGGGGCCTTCGAATTCCTAGTAATGCCCTTTGGCTTGACAAACGCCCCAGCTACGTTCTGCACGTTGATGAACCAGGTTTTCTACGAATACCTGGATCAGTTCGTCATAGTATACCTCGACGACATTGTTGTTTACAGCACAACCCTCGAGGAACACAAAGTGCACTTGAAGTTAGTGTTTGACAAGCTCCGGCAGAACCAGCTGTATGTGAAGAAGGAGAAATGTGCATTCGCACAAACATGCATCCACTTCCTTGGACATGTCGTCAGATGTGGACAAATCAGTATGGATAGCGACAAGATAAAAGCTATCCAAGAATGGAAGGTTCCTACTTCCGTATCTGAGTTGAGGTCCTTCTTAGGACTAGCCAACTACTATAGGCGGTTCGTCGAAGGGTTTTCACGACGAGCCGCCCCATTGACAGAGCTGTTGAAGAAAGACCACCCTTGGTCGTGGTCGAAGGATTGTCAAATGGCCTTTGAAAATCTGAAAACAACCATGACGAGGGGTCCTGTCCTCGGGTTGGTTGACGTCACAAAGCCATTTGAAGTGGAAACCGATGCTTCCGACTTTGCTCTCGGTGGGGTCCTTATTCAAGAAGGTCACCCCATCGCTTACGAAAGTCGAAAGCTCAACGATGCCGAACGAAGATACACTGTCTCCGAGAAAGAAATGCTGGCTGTAGTCCATTGCCTTCGAGTCTGGAGACAGTACCTCTTAGGCTCGCAGTTCGTAGTGAAGACGGATAACAGCGCCACTTGCCACTTCTTTGATCAACCAAAATTAACAGCAAAACAAGCCCGGTGGCAGGAGTCGTTGGCTGAATTCGACTTCAAGTTTGAACACAAAGCGGGAAAGAGTAATCAAGCAGCCGACGCGCTGAGTCGGAAGGGCGAACATGCGGCCCTGTGCATGTTAGCCCATATTCATTCAAGTAAGATCGACGGATCGATGCGCGACATCATCAAGGAACATTTACACAAAGACCCATCGGCCAAAGCCGTTGTCGAACTAGCTAAGGCTGGAAAGACACGGCAATTTTGGGTTGAGGGGGACCTCCTAATAACCAAAGGAAACAGATTGTACGTCCCAGGAACGGGGGAACTGAGGAAGAAGCTCATTCAAGAATGTCACGACACCTTATGGGCCGGACACCCGGGATGGCAAAGAACATACGCCCTAATAAAGAAGGGGTACTTCTGGCCAAACATGCGAGACGACATCATGCAATACACCAAGACGTGCCTCATCTGCCAACAGGATAAGGTCGAGAAAGCCAAAGTCTCTGGACTCTTGGAACCTCTACCTGTGCCAACAAGACCCTGGGAAAGTGTATCTCTGGACTTCATAACACACCTCCCAAAAGTCGGGGAATATGACGCCATCTTGGTTATTGTGGACCGGTTCTCAAAATATGCGACGTTCATCCCCACTCCCAAATTATGTTCGGCGGAACTCACAGCCCAACTGTTTTTCAAACACGTTGTAAAGTTATGGGGCATTCCGTCGAGCATCATCAGTGACAGGGATGGCAGATTCATTGGGACATTCTGGACTGAGTTATTCGCCTTCTTGGGAACAACCTTGAACATCTCCTCGAGTTATCACCCTCAAACCGATGGACAGACAGAACGGTTCAACTGCTTGCTCGAAGAATACTTACGTCACTTCGTCGACGCTCGCCAAAAGAACTGGATACAATTGTTAGATGTCGCCCAATTTTGCTTCAATTGTCAAACAAGCTCGTCTACAGGGAAGAGTCCCTTTGAAATTGTAAGTGGACGACAACCGGCCTTACCCCATATTATTGATCATCCTTATGCAGGAAAAAACCCTCAAGCTCACAACTTTACAAGAGAATGGAAGCAGACGACAGATATAGCCCGAGCATATTTAGAGAAGGCTTCCAAGCATATGAAGAAATGGGCGGACAAGAAGCGTCGCCCCCTTCATTTCCGTGCAGGAGATCAAGTCCTTATCAAGCTGAGACCAGAACAGATCAGATTTCGTAGCCGAAAGGACCAGAGATTAGTTCGTAAATACGAAGGCCCGGTTGAAGTCCTTAAAAAGATTGGGGCTACCTCCTACCGAGTTGCACTCCCCGCATGGATGAAAATTCACCCCGTCATTCATGTGAGCAACTTGAAGCCCTATCACCCTGATCCAGACGACGACCATCGAAATACAACCACAAGACCGAGCATCGATCTGAAACAAAAAGAAACAAAGGAAGTGGAAGAGATCCTAGCCGACAGGGTTAGGAAGATAGGAAGACCTGTACGGACGATTCGTGAATTCCTTGTCAAATGGAAGAATCTCCCTACAGAGGAAACAAGCTGGGAACGCGTCGAAGATCTGAACTCCGCCGCCACCCACATCGCAAGGTATGAAAGTAGTCGGTTGACGGGGACGTCAACCAATTAGGTGGGGGAGGATGTCACGGTCATGCCTGTCCAGGGCCTGTTGCCCATGGCCGCATGCCCATGACAAGCCAAACCCTTGTCATGTCTTTTCATTCTAGTGTTTTTCCCTTTGTAATTCTAGAGCGTATGACACCTCAAGAAAATCATGTCTAGGCCTGACAGAACTAAAATGGCCCAGAATGTACTATAGGGGGATATGACTAGTCGTCAACTTCTCCCTACCCAAGGTTATATATGCTAAGCCGTTGTTATCTTTCTCTTGCTTGCTTATATAACGTCTCTTTCTAAAATCTCTCTTTCAAAAATCTCTCTCTCTCCTCGTTTTCTAAAACCTTCTTTTAAAACCGAGGCTAGAGGCTCGACCGTACGTTGCTTGGCCGTAGGCGACGCAAGAACAAATTGGCTTAACTCACTTGTCGCTGGAAAGTGAGTGCCGCACAATCGCTAGTCCGCTGCCTTCGAAAGTGCGATTGTGTCACCGCGCGCGCGCTCGACCGCGCCCGTCTCCCCCCGAACGCCCACCGCGCGCACGCCCCCGACCGCGCCCCCGCACACCCCCGCTCGCGCGCGCTCCCCCCGCACGCCCACGTCGCGCACGCCCCCGACCGTGCCCCCCGCACGCCCACGTCGCGCACACCCCCGCACCCGCGCCCCCACCCCCCTCGCGCAGCACACGCCAAGCCCCATCCTATGCTATGTGCGATACATGCCCTACCAACACCTCATGCACCCTTACACACTCATAATGTCCACCAACACCCTCCAACGCAAACATACCTACAATCATATCAAAAGTGTTGGATGTTACCTCCATAAAAAATCATCACACCCAACAACAATTCATCACACCTAACATCCGTGGAAAGTAAGAACATGTATAAGCCTTGGACTATAAAAACATCATCAATGAAATGAACTAAGAAAAGAGTGATGAATTATTTTTTTCTTTTGGTTATCTAAAACAATGAAATGAAGAGTTTTGATACAAGAGTAGGTACATTAGACCAAGACGCCCACCATGACCTTGTTTTTACACCCATCACCCATTTAATTGTCAAAATACGTGTGTAGTGGTTGTTTTATTATTATTTTTTTTTTCTGGGAGCTAAGCAACTTGAAAGAATTATGCCCGCAAAATTTCAGATTTTTTCGACAACTATAACTATTTTTTCTAATTTCTTATTATTTAATATTTAAAAATTCATTAAAAAAAATTGGTTGGTTGAAAAATTATGAAACTTGATTTTTAAACTCTTTAGAATGTCCCATTAATGAATCAATCCAGCTCACGGAAAAAAAACAATATAAAACTTGAGATATTTGACTGTATGACCGTTCGGAAAAATCGTATCTAGGCCTGGCAGACCAAAAATGCCTCAAAATGTACTATATAGGGGGGTGACTAGTCTGCATGGGCTGGGCACGGGGGTACCCCTATATCTTCCGCCACCCCCACGCCCCAAGCACTATGTGCCGCACATGGGCATATGCTTGGGGCACGGGGGTGGTGGTCGGAGGTCGAGGCCGATTGATGGTGGCGGAATGCCCACGGTGAGGTGGTGTCGGAATGGTCCTGCGTGCTCGCCCGCCCTGCCCCACCTGCGTGTTCCCGCGTGCGCGCGCCCCCCGCCCCGCCTCGCCCGCGTGCTCCCGCCTGCGCGCGCCCAGCCCCGCCCCGTCCACGTTGTCCCGCGCGCGCGCGCCTCGCCCAGCCCCGCCCGCATGCTCCCGCGCGCGCGCCCCGCCCAGCCCCGCCCGCGTGCTCCCGCGCGCGCGCCCCGCCCAGCCCCGCCCGCGTGCTCCCGCGCGC
>NW_028257928.1:180000-182500 GCF_057944985.1 Cucurbita pepo subsp. pepo | reverse complement strand
CACAATCCTCACACTAGAGATTCCCAGTTAGAAGGCAACATCGCAACATTCCGTGATCAACAAGGCTCATGTCGCACGCCCAAAGGCACCCGATTCCAACCAATCGAACATGTTCTGGCACCACACACCTTCAAAACATAGGGTTGGCCCAAGGCTGGCCAAGCATCACCACAACGTCACACACTCAACGAGGTTCATGTCGCACGCCCGAAGGCACCCAACTCCACCCCACCTTGCATGTTTCATCATCGTACCAGCCATCAACCATCCTCAAGCCAGCCCAAGTTAGAAGGCAACATCGCAACATTCCATTCTCAACAAGGCTCATGTCGCACGCCCAAAGGCGCACCCAACACTGCCTCACCATGCAAGTTTCGCCACCGCACGGCCGCCGTCAACCGCCCACGTCCACCGTCCACCGTCAACCGCCCACGTCCGCCGTCCACCACCCCCACGCCCCAAGCATATGCCCATGTGCGGCGCATAGTGCTTGGGGCATGGGGGTAGCAGAAGATATAGGGGTACCCCCGTGCCCAGCCCATGCAGACTAGTCACCCCCCTATATAGTACATTTTGAGGCATTTTTGGTCTGCCAGGCCTAGATACGATTTTTCTGAGCGGTCATACGGCCAAATATCTCAAGTTTTAGAATATTTTTTTCCATGAACTCAATTGATTCATGAATTGGACATTCTAATGGATCTAGAAATCAAGTTTCATAGTTTTTCAACCAACCAAATTTTTTTAATGAATTTTTAAATATTAAATAATAAGAAATTAGAAAAAATAGCTAGAGTGGTCAAAAAATTCT
This sequence comes from Cucurbita pepo subsp. pepo, assembly GCF_057944985.1. Classification (NCBI taxonomy): domain Eukaryota; kingdom Viridiplantae; phylum Streptophyta; class Magnoliopsida; order Cucurbitales; family Cucurbitaceae; genus Cucurbita; species Cucurbita pepo. The sequence goes on along the minus strand of NW_028257928.1, from coordinate 181,689 downwards.
GAAATTTTGTGGGAATCATTCTTTCATGTTTCTTAGCTCCCAAAAATTTTTTTACAACAAACTGACCACTCCACATGTACTTCCACAATTAATGGGTGATGGATGGGGAGAACGCGCGGGCGGGGCGGGGGGCGCGCGCGCGGGAGAACGCGGGCGGGGCGGGGCGGGGCGGGCGCGCGCGCGGGAGCACGCGGGCGGGGCGGGGCGGGGGGCGCGCGCGCGGGAGCACGCGGGCGGGGCGGGGCGGGGGGCGCGCGCGCGGGAGTACGCGGGCGGGGCGGGGCGGGGGGCGCGCGCGGGAGAACGCGGGCGGGGCGGGGCGGGGGGCGCGCGCAAGGGAGCACGCGGGCGGGGCGGGGCGGGGCGGGGGGCGCGCGCGGGAGAACGCGGGCGGGGCGGGGCGGGGGGCGCGCGCAAGGGAGCACGCGGGCGGGGCGGGGCGGGGGGCGCGCGCGGGAGAACGCGGGCGGGGCGGGGCGGGGGGCGCGCGCGCGGGAGTACGCGGGCGGGGCGGGGCGGGGCGGGGGGCGCGCGCGGGAGAACGCGGGCGGGGCGGGGCGGGGGGCGCGCGCAAGGGAGCACGCGGGCGGGGCGGGGCGGGGGGCGCGCGCGGGAGAACGCGGGCGGGGCGGGGCGGGGGGCGCGCGCAAGGGAGCACGCGGGCGGGGCGGGGCGGGGCGGGGGGCGCGCGCAAGGGAGCACGCGGGCGGGGCGGGGCGGGGGGCGCGCGCGGGAGAACGCGGGCGGGGCGGGGCGGGGGGCGCGCGCAAGGGAGCACGCGGGCGGGGCGGGGCGGGGCGGGGGGCGCGCGCGGGAGAACGCGGGCGGGGCGGGGCGGGGGGCGCGCGCGCGGGAGTACGCGGGCGGGGCGGGGCGGGGGGCGCGCGCGCGCTGGACCATGCTGGCGGGGCGGGACGGGGGCGCGCGCGCGCTGGAGCATGAGGGCGAGCGCGCAGGGGCAAGCGGGCGGGGCGCACGCGGGTGGGGCAGGGCGGGGCTGGCGAGCGCGCGGGAACGTTCCGACACTGCCCACCGTGTGCGTTCCGCCACCGCACCACCGCCGTCAACCGCCCTCGACCTCCGACCACCACCCCGACGCCCCAAGCATATGCCCATGTGCGGCGCATAGTGCTTGGGGCGTGGGGGTGGCGGAAGATATAGGGGGTAGCCCCGTGCCCAGCCCATGCAGACTAGTCACCCCCCTATATAGTACATTTTGAGGCATTTTTGGTCTGTCAGGCCTAGATACGATTTTTCTGAGCGGTCATACGGTCAAATATCTCAAGTTTTAGAATGTTTTTTTCCATGAACTCAATTGATTCATGAATTGGACATTCTAATGGATCTAGAAATCAAGTTTCATAGTTTTTCAACCAACCAATTTTTTTAAATGAATTTTTAAATATTAAATAATAAGAAATTAGAAAAAATAGCTAGAGTGGTCAAAAAATTCTGAAATTTTGTGGGAATCATTCTTTCATGTTGCTTAGCTCCCAGGAAAAAAATTACAACAAACCGACCACTCCACATTCACAACAATACAAGCATTGAAAATGAACATTCACTTTTCACGGGTATTGGGTTTGATGATATTTTTATAGTCCAAGGCTTTATACACGTTCTTACTTTCCACGGATGTTAGTTGTGATGAATTGTTGTAGGGGCTAACCTTCAAGGCTTTATACGTGT
>NW_028257928.1:170000-172500 GCF_057944985.1 Cucurbita pepo subsp. pepo | reverse complement strand
CAACGAGGTTCATGTTGGACGCCCAAAGGCACCCAACTCCACCCCACCTTGCATGTTTTGTCGTCGTACCAGCCATCAACAATCCTCAAGTCAGCCCAAGTTAGAAGGTCACATTCCATGCTCAACAAGTCTCATGTCGCATGCCCAAAGTCATTTGACACCACCCCACCAAGCATGTTCCGCCACCACGCAGCCTTCAAAACATAGGGCTAGCCCAAGGAAGGGAGGCATACCACAACAACGTCCCACACTCAACGAGGTTCATGCCGCACGCCCGAAGGCACCCGGCTCCACCCCACCTTGCATGTTTCGTCATCGTACCAGCAGCCATCCACAATCCTCACACTAGAGATTCCCAGTTAGAAGGCAACATCGCAACATTCCGTGATCAACAAGGCTCATGTCGCACGCCCAAAGGCACCCGATTCCAACCAATCGAACATGTTCTGGCACCACACACCTTCAAAACATAGGGTTGGCCCAAGGCTGGCCAAGCATCACCACAACGTCACACACTCAACGAGGTTCATGTCGCACGCCCGAAGGCACCCAACTCCACCCCACCTTGCATGTTTCATCATCGTACCAGCCATCAACCATCCTCAAGCCAGCCCAAGTTAGAAGGCAACATCGCAACATTCCATTCTCAACAAGGCTCATGTCGCACGCCCAAAGGCGCACCCAACACTGCCTCACCATGCAAGTTTCGCCACCGCACGGCCGCCGTCAACCGCCCACGTCCACCGTCCACCGTCAACCGCCCACGTCCGCCGTCCACCACCCCCACGCCCCAAGCATATGCCCATGTGCGGCGCATAGTGCTTGGGGCATGGGGGTAGCAGAAGATATAGGGGTACCCCCGTGCCCAGCCCATGCAGACTAGTCACCCCCCTATATAGTACATTTTGAGGCATTTTTGGTCTGCCAGGCCTAGATACGATTTTTCTGAGCGGTCATACGGCCAAATATCTCAAGTTTTAGAATATTTTTTTCCATGAACTCAATTGATTCATGAATTGGACATTCTAATGGATCTAGAAATCAAGTTTCATAGTTTTTCAACCAACCAAATTTTTTTAATGAATTTTTAAATATTAAATAATAAGAAATTAGAAAAAATAGCTAGAGTGGTCAAAAAATTCTGAAATTTTGTGGGAATCATTCTTTCATGTTTCTTAGCTCCCAAAAATTTTTTTACAACAAACTGACCACTCCACATGTACTTCCACAATTAATGGGTGATGGATGGGGAGAACGCGCGGGCGGGGCGGGGGGCGCGCGCGCGGGAGAACGCGGGCGGGGCGGGGCGGGGCGGGCGCGCGCGCGGGAGCACGCGGGCGGGGCGGGGCGGGGGGCGCGCGCGCGGGAGCACGCGGGCGGGGCGGGGCGGGGGGCGCGCGCGCGGGAGTACGCGGGCGGGGCGGGGCGGGGGGCGCGCGCGGGAGAACGCGGGCGGGGCGGGGCGGGGGGCGCGCGCAAGGGAGCACGCGGGCGGGGCGGGGCGGGGCGGGGGGCGCGCGCGGGAGAACGCGGGCGGGGCGGGGCGGGGGGCGCGCGTAAGGGAGCACGCGGGCGGGGCGGGGCGGGGGGCGCGCGCGGGAGAACGCGGGCGGGGCGGGGCGGGGGGCGCGCGCGCGGGAGTACGCGGGCGGGGCGGGGCGGGGCGGGGGGCGCGCGCGGGAGAACGCGGGCGGGGCGGGGCGGGGGGCGCGCGCAAGGGAGCACGCGGGCGGGGCGGGGCGGGGGGCGCGGGCGGGGCGGGGCGGGGGGCGCGCGCAAGGGAGCACGCGGGCGGGGCGGGGCGGGGCGGGGGGCGCGCGCAAGGGAGCACGCGGGCGGGGCGGGGCGGGGGGCGCGCGCGGGAGAACGCGGGCGGGGCGGGGCGGGGGGCGCGCGCAAGGGAGCACGCGGGCGGGGCGGGGCGGGGCGGGGGGCGCGCGCGGGAGAACGCGGGCGGGGCGGGGCGGGGGGCGCGCGCGCGGGAGTACGCGGGCGGGGCGGGGCGGGGGGCGCGCGCGCGCTGGACCATGCTGGCGGGGCGGGACGGGGGCGCGCGCGCGCTGGAGCATGAGGGCGAGCGCGCGGGGGCAAGCGGGCGGGGCGCACGCGGGTGGGGCAGGGCGGGGCTGGCGAGCGCGCGGGAACGTTCCGACACTGCCCACCGTGTGCGTTCCGCCACCGCACCACCGCCGTCAACCGCCCTCGACCTCCGACCACCACCCCGACGCCCCAAGCATATGCCCATGTGCGGCGCATAGTGCTTGGGGCGTGGGGGTGGCGGAAGATATAGGGGGTAGCCCCGTGCCCAGCCCATGCAGACTAGTCACCCCCCTATATAGTACATTTTGAGGCATTTTTGGTCTGTCAGGCCTAGATACGATTTTTCTGAGCGGTCATACGGTCAAATATCTCAAGTTTTAGAATGTTTTTTTCCATGAACTCAATTGATTCATGAATTGGACATTCTAATGGATCTAGAAATCAAGTTTCATAGTTTTTC
>NW_028257928.1:107500-110000 GCF_057944985.1 Cucurbita pepo subsp. pepo | reverse complement strand
AAGCATCACCACAACGTCACACACTCAACGAGGTTCATGTCGCACGCCCGAAGGCACCCAACTCCACCCCACCTTGCATGTTTCATCATCGTACCAGCCATCAACCATCCTCAAGCCAGCCCAAGTTAGAAGGCAACATCGCAACATTCCATTCTCAACAAGGCTCATGTCGCACGCCCAAAGGCGCACCCAACACTGCCTCACCATGCAAGTTTCGCCACCGCACGGCCGCCGTCAACCGCCCACGTCCACCGTCCACCGTCAACCGCCCACGTCCGCCGTCCACCACCCCCACGCCCCAAGCATATGCCCATGTGCGGCGCATAGTGCTTGGGGCATGGGGGTAGCAGAAGATATAGGGGTACCCCCGTGCCCAACCCATGCAGACTAGTCACCCCCCTATATAGTACATTTTGAGGCATTTTTGGTCTGCCAGGCCTAGATACGATTTTTCTGAGCGGTCATACGGCCAAATATCTCAAGTTTTAGAATATTTTTTTCCATGAACTCAATTGATTCATGAATTGGACATTCTAATGGATCTAGAAATCAAGTTTCATAGTTTTTCAACCAACCAAATTTTTTTAATGAATTTTTAAATATTAAATAATAAGAAATTAGAAAAAATAGCTAGAGTGGTCAAAAAATTCTGAAATTTTGTGGGAATCATTCTTTCATGTTTCTTAGCTCCCAAAAATTTTTTTACAACAAACTGACCACTCCACATGTACTTCCACAATTAATGGGTGATGGATGGGGAGAACGCGCGGGCGGGGCGGGGGGCGCGCGCGCGGGAGAACGCGGGCGGGGCGGGGCGGGGCGGGCGCGCGCGCGGGAGCACGCGGGCGGGGCGGGGCGGGGGGCGCGCGCGCGGGAGCACGCGGGCGGGGCGGGGCGGGGGGCGCGCGCGCGGGAGTACGCGGGCGGGGCGGGGCGGGGGGCGCGCGCGGGAGAACGCGGGCGGGGCGGGGCGGGGGGCGCGCGCAAGGGAGCACGCGGGCGGGGCGGGGCGGGGCGGGGGGCGCGCGCGGGAGAACGCGGGCGGGGCGGGGCGGGGGGCGCGCGCAAGGGAGCACGCGGGCGGGGCGGGGCGGGGGGCGCGCGCGGGAGAACGCGGGCGGGGCGGGGCGGGGGGCGCGCGCGCGGGAGTACGCGGGCGGGGCGGGGCGGGGCGGGGGGCGCGCGCGGGAGAACGCGGGCGGGGCGGGGCGGGGGGCGCGCGCAAGGGAGCACGCGGGCGGGGCGGGGCGGGGGGCGCGCGCGGGAGAACGCGGGCGGGGCGGGGCGGGGGGCGCGCGCAAGGGAGCACGCGGGCGGGGCGGGGCGGGGCGGGGGGCGCGCGCAAGGGAGCACGCGGGCGGGGCGGGGCGGGGGGCGCGCGCGGGAGAACGCGGGCGGGGCGGGGCGGGGGGCGCGCGCAAGGGAGCACGCGGGCGGGGCGGGGCGGGGCGGGGGGCGCGCGCGGGAGAACGCGGGCGGGGCGGGGCGGGGGGCGCGCGCGCGGGAGTACGCGGGCGGGGCGGGGCGGGGGGCGCGCGCGCGCTGGACCATGCTGGCGGGGCGGGACGGGGGCGCGCGCGCGCTGGAGCATGAGGGCGAGCGCGCGGGGGCAAGCGGGCGGGGCGCACGCGGGTGGGGCAGGGCGGGGCTGGCGAGCGCGCGGGAACGTTCCGACACTGCCCACCGTGTGCGTTCCGCCACCGCACCACCGCCGTCAACCGCCCTCGACCTCCGACCACCACCCCGACGCCCCAAGCATATGCCCATGTGCGGCGCATAGTGCTTGGGGCGTGGGGGTGGCGGAAGATATAGGGGGTAGCCCCGTGCCCAGCCCATGCAGACTAGTCACCCCCCTATATAGTACATTTTGAGGCATTTTTGGTCTGTCAGGCCTAGATACGATTTTTCTGAGCGGTCATACGGTCAAATATCTCAAGTTTTAGAATGTTTTTTTCCATGAACTCAATTGATTCATGAATTGGACATTCTAATGGATCTAGAAATCAAGTTTCATAGTTTTTCAACCAACCAATTTTTTTAAATGAATTTTTAAATATTAAATAATAAGAAATTAGAAAAAATAGCTAGAGTGGTCAAAAAATTCTGAAATTTTGTGGGAATCATTCTTTCATGTTGCTTAGCTCCCAGGAAAAAAATTACAACAAACCGACCACTCCACATTCACAACAATACAAGCATTGAAAATGAACATTCACTTTTCACGGGTATTGGGTTTGATGATATTTTTATAGTCCAAGGCTTTATACACGTTCTTACTTTCCACGGATGTTAGTTGTGATGAATTGTTGTAGGGGCTAACCTTCAAGGCTTTATACGTGTACTCACGCTTCATAGGCATTGGGTGTGATGTTTTTTTTTATGGAGGTAACATCCAACACTTTTGATATGCTGTTGGTTGGACATGTATCGCACATAGCATAGGTTTGGGCTTGGCGTGTGCGAGGGGAGTGGGGGCGCAGGGGTGTGCGGGGTGAGCGCG
>NW_028257928.1:97500-100000 GCF_057944985.1 Cucurbita pepo subsp. pepo | reverse complement strand
GCCACCACGCAGCCTTCAAAACATAGGGCTAGCCCAAGGAAGGGAGGCATACCACAACAACGTCCCACACTCAACGAGGTTCATGCCGCACGCCCGAAGGCACCCGGCTCCACCCCACCTTGCATGTTTCGTCATCGTACCAGCAGCCATCCACAATCCTCACACTAGAGATTCCCAGTTAGAAGGCAACATCGCAACATTCCGTGATCAACAAGGCTCATGTCGCACGCCCAAAGGCACCCGATTCCAACCAATCGAACATGTTCTGGCACCACACACCTTCAAAACATAGGGTTGGCCCAAGGCTGGCCAAGCATCACCACAACGTCACACACTCAACGAGGTTCATGTCGCACGCCCGAAGGCACCCAACTCCACCCCACCTTGCATGTTTCATCATCGTACCAGCCATCAACCATCCTCAAGCCAGCCCAAGTTAGAAGGCAACATCGCAACATTCCATTCTCAACAAGGCTCATGTCGCACGCCCAAAGGCGCACCCAACACTGCCTCACCATGCAAGTTTCGCCACCGCACGGCCGCCGTCAACCGCCCACGTCCACCGTCCACCGTCAACCGCCCACGTCCGCCGTCCACCACCCCCACGCCCCAAGCATATGCCCATGTGCGGCGCATAGTGCTTGGGGCATGGGGGTAGCAGAAGATATAGGGGTACCCCCGTGCCCAGCCCATGCAGACTAGTCACCCCCCTATATAGTACATTTTGAGGCATTTTTGGTCTGCCAGGCCTAGATACGATTTTTCTGAGCGGTCATACGGCCAAATATCTCAAGTTTTAGAATATTTTTTTCCATGAACTCAATTGATTCATGAATTGGACATTCTAATGGATCTAGAAATCAAGTTTCATAGTTTTTCAACCAACCAAATTTTTTTAATGAATTTTTAAATATTAAATAATAAGAAATTAGAAAAAATAGCTAGAGTGGTCAAAAAATTCTGAAATTTTGTGGGAATCATTCTTTCATGTTTCTTAGCTCCCAAAAATTTTTTTACAACAAACTGACCACTCCACATGTACTTCCACAATTAATGGGTGATGGATGGGGAGAACGCGCGGGCGGGGCGGGGGGCGCGCGCGCGGGAGAACGCGGGCGGGGCGGGGCGGGGCGGGCGCGCGCGCGGGAGCACGCGGGCGGGGCGGGGCGGGGGGCGCGCGCGCGGGAGCACGCGGGCGGGGCGGGGCGGGGGGCGCGCGCGCGGGAGTACGCGGGCGGGGCGGGGCGGGGGGCGCGCGCGGGAGAACGCGGGCGGGGCGGGGCGGGGGGCGCGCGCAAGGGAGCACGCGGGCGGGGCGGGGCGGGGCGGGGGGCGCGCGCGGGAGAACGCGGGCGGGGCGGGGCGGGGGGCGCGCGCGGGAGAACGCGGGCGGGGCGGGGCGGGGGGCGCGCGCAAGGGAGCACGCGGGCGGGGCGGGGCGGGGCGGGGGGCGCGCGCGGGAGAACGCGGGCGGGGCGGGGCGGGGGGCGCGCGCAAGGGAGCACGCGGGCGGGGCGGGGCGGGGCGGGGGGCGCGCGCGGGAGAACGCGGGCGGGGCGGGGCGGGGGGCGCGCGCAAGGGAGCACGCGGGCGGGGCGGGGCGGGGGGCGCGCGGGAGAACGCGGGCGGGGCGGGGCGGGGGGCGCGCGCAAGGGAGCACGCGGGCGGGGCGGGGCGGGGCGGGGGGCGCGCGCAAGGGAGCACGCGGGCGGGGCGGGGCGGGGGGCGCGCGCGGGAGAACGCGGGCGGGGCGGGGCGGGGGGCGCGCGCAAGGGAGCACGCGGGCGGGGCGGGGCGGGGCGGGGGGCGCGCGCGGGAGAACGCGGGCGGGGCGGGGCGGGGGGCGCGCGCGCGGGAGTACGCGGGCGGGGCGGGGCGGGGCGGGGGGCGCGCGCGGGAGAACGCGGGCGGGGCGGGGCGGGGGGCGCGCGCAAGGGAGCACGCGGGCGGGGCGGGGCGGGGGGCGCGCGGGAGAACGCGGGCGGGGCGGGGCGGGGGGCGCGCGCAAGGGAGCACGCGGGCGGGGCGGGGCGGGGCGGGGGGCGCGCGCGGGAGAACGCGGGCGGGGCGGGGCGGGGGGCGCGCGCGCGGGAGTACGCGGGCGGGGCGGGGCGGGGGGCGCGCGCGCGCTGGACCATGCTGGCGGGGCGGGACGGGGGCGCGCGCGCGCTGGAGCATGAGGGCGAGCGCGCGGGGGCAAGCGGGCGGGGCGCACGCGGGTGGGGCAGGGCGGGGCTGGCGAGCGCGCGGGAACGTTCCGACACTGCCCACCGTGTGCGTTCCGCCACCGCACCACCGCCGTCAACCGCCCTCGACCTCCGACCACCACCCCGACGCCCCAAGCATATGCCCATGTGCGGCGCATAGTGCTTGGGGCGTGGGGGTGGCGGAAGATATAGGGGGTAGCCCCGTGCCCAGCCCATGCAGACTAGTCACCCCCCTATATAGTACATTTTGAGGCATTTTTGGTCTGTCAGGCCTAGATACGATTTTTCTGAGC